>NC_057803.1:569626485-569866917 GCF_018294505.1 Triticum aestivum | reverse complement strand
TTTCATTTTTGTTTCGTGTTTTTGTATTTTTGCTTCTTTAAATTTTTTGGGATTTTAAAAAGTTTAGAATTTCACAAAGTGTCACTAATGCAAAATAATGTTCACAAACTCAAAAACATTTTGAATTTTGATAAAAAAAAATAATTTTTTTATGAACATTTTTGAATTTTGTTGAACAAACAATTGAATTTTTATGAACAACTTTTCTATTTCACGAACAAAAATTAAATTCAATGAACTTTTTTTTAATTGGAGGAACATATTTTGAATGCAAGAACATTTTTTTGAATTCTATAAACATTTCTGCAATATGAAGAATAGTTTTGTTTTCGATGAACAAATTTTAAATTCGAAAAATTGTTCGCACCCAGTTTGAAAATGTTTGAATTAAAAAAGGTTCATCAATTTGAAAAAATATTTCCGGATTTCAGAAAATGTTCATGAGTTTGGAAACTATAAACAGGAAAACAATAAAAAAGGAAACGGTGAAAAACAGAAGCTAAAAATCAACAAAATGAAAAGAAAAACCTGTTTTGGAAGGTTCTAGAACCTCCACAAAACTGCAAGTGAGCTAGTTGGGCCGGCCCACATGTATGTAGGAGGTACATGTCGTCGCTATCGGGCTACTTACGTGCCAAATAGGATCCCCGGGTTATAAGCTCAAGCCCAGGTCCAAATCTACCGCCCTACCACACCGCACTGGGCCATCCCATGTTCTCTCGCCTCTCAAACAAAACAAATGCCTCTTTGCATTGAAGCATTTTCAAGCGCATGCCCCAATTTAGAAGAGCAACTAATCAACGAGTACTTCGTGATGAGCCACTGCAAGGGTTACTTTTAGTGGGACGGGAGCGTGTCACTTGACGTGTTATTAGCCGCCACCATGTGTCGTGTGCTAGGTGCTCCCTCCAGATTTTTTTCAATACATGTTTTCGGCTTTTAGATGATTTTTCAGGTTTTTTGGGTTTTTTTTGTTTTTCTTAGGTTTTGTTTTTTTGCATGAAAACCACGTACTCGTGTTGTTGCCTTCTGCGCGAGGTGTCTCTCAAAAAAGGAGAAAAAACATGTTTTTTCTTCTACCACGAGAGGCACTCATTTACTTTTTGTGAAGGCACGGATTTGCTTTCGCAAAAAGCACAGTCATGCCTCATAAAAAAGGAAAAACGCGTTCTATTTTGTTTTCTTCTGCGAGGGGCACATATTTGCTTTCGTGAGAGGCACAATCATGCCTCTCGGAAAAGGAAACAAACATGTTTTTTTCCTTTCTGTGAGAGATACAGATATATTTCTCGTGGAGGCATGGGTTTCTTTCCGCAAGAGGCATAGTCTTGCCTCTCTGTTTTTTTTTCCTTTCACAAGAGGCACAAATTTACTTCTCGTGGAGGCATAAATTAGCTTCCGCGAACCGTGCCTCTCAAAGAAGGAAAAACATGTGTGTTTGTGTGTGTGTGTGTGTGTGTGTGTGTGTGTGTTTACCGTGAGAGGCACATCTGTACCTCTCGGAAAAGAAAAAGAAGCACTTTCTTTTTTTTCCTTCCGAGAGAGGCACAGCCGTGCCTCTCGGAAAGAAAACAAAAACATGCTCCTGGTTCGGCCTTTTTGTTCGGTTTTTCTCATGAAAAAAAGATCATTGAAATCTATCAATATGGGATCTTGTTTTGAAGATCTCGACAAGAGTAATCTAAAGTTGAAAATGGTTAAAGATTTGGGCGCTTGCTTTAAGAGATAAAACATTTGAATAAATGAATCTATGGAAAAGGGGAAAAGTGGCAGGTTGTGACAAGTAACACACATGCAGTGCACCATTTTTTTTAGGGAAACATGCACTGCATCACTTGTCATAACTTAGGAAGGTGGGATAACCTTTGCAAAGAGCACTCCTTAATTAGTAATTTCACCAATTTTGTTTATGACTATGTGCCGCTCGCTGCTGATCCTATTAGGTCTCGCGTGCTGGGAGTAGCTTTTCGGCCGACCGAGTAACCATGGCCCGTCTGCTGATGTGATGTTACTTTTATTTTTATTTTGATTTTTTTCTTCAATTTTCCTTCACATTTTGATTTTATATTCTTATTTTCTTTTGTTTGTATTGACAATTCTAAATATATACATATTAGAAAACACTTTACATAAATTTCCAAAATATTAATCTTGCACTCGAAAATTTTAAATGTCTATAAAAAATTGATGTATATGAAATGTAAAATATGAATAAAAGAACTAGAAAACTTTAATCATGTGTACGATAAATGTTAATCTAGTGCACAAAAAATGTTTATACAATGTAAAAAAAAGTAATGTAAATCATGTCCACAAGTTTCAAAAATGTGTTCAGGGCATTTTCCAGATTAATGTTTGTACAATGTTAATCTTGCATTTAAAATGAGTATAGAAAAATGTCTTGGTATACACAAATGTTTAAATATGAAAGTAAAAAGTAAAGAAAGTTTAACAAAAATATTAATTATAAGCACGAAAATATTAGTCATATGTATGTAAAATGTCACAAATATAAAATGGTGCATATTACAAAATAAATGTAAAACGAATGTGGCATTTTTTAATATGTTTATAGAAGTTTTAAAAAATACACGTGTAATTCAATAAAAAAATGCTTTGTGCATTCAAACAATGTACATCATATTCAAAAACAACTTTACGAGTTTAAAAAATGTGTTCATGAAATTTTTAAAAATAGTTTGTACAATGTACTCCAAATGTTTGCGTAGTGCAGAAAAAAATTGTTTTATCATTTAAAAAATGTTTCGACATGTATTTGAAAAAAATCAAACCATTTTCTACAAAGAAATTTCAAACTTGTATTTGAAAAAAATTAAAAGGGTAAAAAATGTTTAAAAACTATATAGAAAATATAAAACATGGATGAAAAATGTAGACATGTATTGAAAGGACAAAACCAATGAAAAAAAAAGAAAAAAAAGCAAAGCAACGAATAAAAGAAAGAAAAGCCAGAAAATAAATAAAGAAAACAGAACTATAAAGAAGAAGAAATAAAAAGATAAAACAATGTAAAAACAAAGGAAACGAAAATATAAAAGAAGGAGAAAATAAAATCGAAAACTAGTGAAAACCCCCGAATAGAAAACTTTGAAAAAAAAGGAAAAGGCAAATGAAAAAAATCAAACGAGAAATGAAAAAAACAGAACGACCGAACTCTAGGATCGCTACGACCCAGAACAAAGTTTTCTCTTTAGACAAACGTAGAACAAAGCTAACCTACGCGCGCTATAAAATGGCCCGGGGAACAAGAGTCACAGTCGCTCGTAGGCGATTCTAATATGAATCAGTACGGGCGACATAGAGTCCTAGTGGGCTGCGCTCGCCCACAGCGTTTTGCCTCATCAACCCAAATTGGTCGGTCCATTATCAAGCAGGTACACGTACATTCGTTTTTGTTCATTTTTTCAATCCTTTTTATTTTATTTATATTTCCCAAAATATTACAAACATTAATGTACTTAAATTTTTAGGATATTTTCACCAGGAATTCTAAAAATGTAAACACATTATTGCATTTTTATTAGAGTATAATATAAAGAAGTATTCATGACATTAAAAAAATAAAAAAATGTCTGTGACATTTTAAAATAACACTTAAAAAATATTTAAAAATGTTCACATAGTTTAGGAAAGATCCTTTGTATCATTCATAAATGTTTAAATGTGTAATTAAAAATGTTTAACACATATTGAAAAAATGTTCAAAACATTTATTTGAAAAGTGTACAATGTGTATGAGAAGGTAGCTGTGTGTTGAAAATAATAAATAAGGGAATAAAACTCAAAGGAAACGAAAGAAAGAAACAAACAAAAAGCAAATAACCGGAAGAATAAAATGAAAACGAAAAACCCGACGAACACGAGCGGAAAGAGTAAAGGAAAAATACAGAGAATAAAACTCTCGAGGAGGCGGCTACAATACTGCGTGGGCTCACTAGCCTCACACAAGAGGCGAGCCAGAGCTACGTCTCGCAAATTGCAAGACATAGCTCCCATTGGACGGTTGGGGCACAGAAAACGCGCACCACTCCCGCTTCCGCACTACACGATTTTAAAAAAGTTCACACATTCAAAATAATGATTTGGATTTCATGGACTATTCAAGAATTTAAAAGCGTTCTTGGATCAAAAAATATATGAATTTGATAATTATTCTTGTATGTAAAAAAGTTCACAATTTCACAGATGTTCGGAATTAAAAAAATAAATATGCACCTTTTCCATGTCATTTCAAAAAATGTTCTGGAATTCAATGTTTCATCAAAAAATGGTCTCGTTGAAATGTTCCAAAATACAAATTGTTCACCACTTTGCAAAAAATTCAGAAAATATTATTGAATTTGAAAAAAATTCTCATATTTGTAAAGAAAATGTACACAAATTTTAAAAATGTTCCAGAAATTCCAAGTAATGTTTTTTATTTTAAAAATGGTCAAGAAACTAAAAGAATAAAAAAAAGCCGAAGAAACAAAAGAAAAAAAAACGACTCAGTGAAGGACCTAAAACCTTCCCAAAACTGATGGGAAGGTAAACTTATTAATGTTTAGGCTCATATAACAGCCTAGCGCTCGCGAGGAGTGCGCGTTTGCGTGTTATCCCCTGACCCACGCATGGAATTGGGTTGGCCTGATTTTGGATACTTTTCATAAGAATATGGAGCCATGCCAAAAAAATAAATTTAGAGGATTATAATTTTAAAAGGAAAGGAATCCACAAACTTGTATTATTGCACCTTTTAACTTCCATAAGCTTTTTTATTTGAATAATTTTGTATGAAAATGGAGGGATAGAATTTCACAAAGAAAAGACTATTTCATGTTATTTTGTCTCATAAATGTCACTAAATGTTAATTTTTTCAAATAATTTTCATATGAAACATTGAAACTAGAGAAAAACTAAAATATACAGTTAATTAATTATTTGTGAAATATAGAAAAAATGTGTACTTCTAGAAAATTGTTCATTTACTTAAAACATGAAATTTTTAAAAAGTGTTCGATGGAATTTTCAAGAAGTTGCACATGTTTTAACTTTTGTGTTCATGTAGTTAAAAAATATCCATGGGATATCTTATGGTTTTGCATGCTTTGAGAACCGGCTACTTATTTTAGATTTTTTTGAAAGGATCCAGCTCAAGGTTGGTTTCATTGATTCATAAGCAGGGAGCAGGTGGACAAATGACAAAGGCGATGATCCGAGGATCAAGGATGTAAGAAGAAGAAAGAAAAAGGAGTGCCAAAGGCACAGCCGCTAACTAACTACTCAGGGTGGGTCCCCGAAGGGGCTCTGCAAGGATCGAC
This sequence comes from Triticum aestivum, assembly GCF_018294505.1. Lineage (NCBI taxonomy): Eukaryota > Viridiplantae > Streptophyta > Magnoliopsida > Poales > Poaceae > Triticum > Triticum aestivum. The sequence continues at coordinate 569,861,595 of NC_057803.1, read as the reverse complement.
CGCCACACTGTTGCTAGAGGTTTAGGTTGCGCCGGATTGCGTTTAAAATCTCCCTAACATCAGCTTCCTTGTCTCTGAAGGTGCAATTGTTTATTTCTCGCCAGACTTCCCAGAGAGCTAGCATTGCTAGCGATTTTAGACCCTTTCTGGAAGCTGGCTATGTTGCTTCTATCATGGTTGTCATCCTCTCTAGCGAGCTGTTGCAGTTGCTCCAGGTTGCTGGGTGACATGCCTGGCAGTGCTGCCAAGATGCCAAGTTGTTCCAGATGGCCTTTGTGATGCTGCACTCCCAGAACAGATGATCTGCACTCTCCAGGTTTTTGCGGCAGAATTGGAAGAAGTAGATGTTGCTCCATCCTCTACGTTGAAGCCGATCGTTGCACCACAGCCGATCTTGATGAAGAAGCCAAGCGGAGATTTTGAGCTTTGCCGGTGCCCAAGTGTCCCAGATGGCGCTCTTGAACTGACTCGTTGGTGATCCCAGAAACTGCAAAGCATATGCCGAGCGAGCGGTGTACTTGCCTGAGCCTTCAAAATTCCATCTGACCCGGTCAGGGATATCTACTTGCAGTGCCACATGCTGCTGCTGGATCTGTCGATGCAGGGAAACAGCGTCGATGAGCAGATCACTGGTGTTGCCGTGCGTGAGGTCCGCGATCCATTTATCACCAGCAATTGCTTGGGCCACCGTTTTGTTTTTTCTTCTCGAGTGCGCAACAGACTTGGGTAACTGATCTTTAGGGGCGCCGATCCGAGCCAGATGGCGTGCCAGAACCTTGCTGTCTGACCGTTGCCGATGGTGACCGTCGTGGCAGCGTTGAAAAGGGTTTGATCCAGATCATCACAAGGCGTCTCCCCACCTACCCATGGCCTGGTCGGGTGCTGCCAGGATTGCCATAACCAACGCAGGCGCAGCGCCCGGCCGAATTTTTGCAGGTTCAGAACTCTGAGCCCTCCCAGGTCGATCGGGGAGCAGACTCGGTGCCAGTTTACCTTGCAGCTTCCCCAGAGAGTTCTTGATCTTTTCCCCAAAGGAAACGCCGCCTGCTTTTGTCAATTTCCTTTAGCAGCTTGGATGGAAACTTCAGGGCCGTCAGGGCAAAGGTTGGCAGGGCAGAGAGCACACACCGGACCAGGACTCAGCGGCCAGCAATAGAGAGCATCTTTCCTTTCCATCCTGCGAGTCTGCTCCTAATGCGGTCCAGGATGAACTGAAGATGGACCAGATGGATCCTACCCGAGGATGAGGGGGAGCCCCAAGTACCTGATCGGGAACTGCTTTGTTTTCCCGCCGAAGGATTGAAGAACCATGGTGAGGTCGATCTCATCACAGCTGATCGGCGTGGCCGTTGATTTGGCCGTGTTGATCCGTAGTCCAGTGGCATCCCTGAAGCCTTTTAGGATGCTCATGAGGTAGTCGATCTCCTCCTTGATAGGGTTTGCGAAGATGATCGCATCATCCGCATACAGGCTGACCCTAAGCTTCACTTCCCGGACCGGAATCGTTGTGATGTCGAGCGATTCTTCTGCCGCCTGGAGGAGACGGTGGATGGGGTCGATGGCAATGATGAACAGTAGAGGGGATAGCGGGTCGCCCTGTCGCAGCCCCCTCCTGTGCCTAATTTTTCTGTCTGGCGATCTGTTGAGGGGGAACGCTGATGAGGATGTGGATAGAAGCAGTGTTATCCAATCTCGCCAACGAGCGCTAAAACCTAGCCTCGCCAGGAGCTCAAGTAGGTACTCCCAGGAGATGTTGTCGAAGGCCCTAGAGATGTCTAGTTTTAGCAGCACTGTCGGCGTTTTTCTACGATGAAGAGCTCTGACGCAGTTTTGCACATAAACGAAGCTGTCATGCAGACACCTTGTCTTCAAAAACGACGTTTGCGCAGGCGAGATGATGGTCTGAACCACTGCAGTTAGGCGAATTGACAGCACCTTTGAGATTAACTTAGCTATGGAGTGGATGAGGCTGATTGGCCTGTAATCGTTGATGCAGTCAGCTCCATCTTTTTTGCGGATCAAGGCGACTATTGCAGCATTGAGGAGGTTGAAGTTTTGGCCAGCCAAGTTGTAGAACTGGTTGAAAGCTAGCATGATGTCTTCTTTGATGATGGGCCAGCAGGATTTGAAGAAAGTGCCGGAGAAGCCGTCCGGTCCTGGTGATTTTTCTACCGGAGATGCCTTTATCGCTGCCCAAACTTCATCTTCTGTGAAAGGGTTGTCAAGACCTCCTCCCTAAACTTGTGGAACCTGTAGCTGGCTCCAGTTGATCGAGGTAGGGCGGTGTTGGGTGGCTCCGAGGATGTCGCTAAAATGGTCGTGGATGGCTTCAACTTTTTCTTCATGTGCAGTGGTGATGGAGCCGTTGATCTTCAGGGCATGGATAAAATTTTTGCGCCTTCTTGAGTTGATTTTGGCCATGAAGAACTTTGTCGTTGCGTCCCCCGATCGCAGCCAGGTCAGCCTTGAAGCCTGCCTCTTTCTGCAGCGCTTAATCGCAGCCAGACCAAGCAGCCTGAGCTTCAGCCCTTTTCTAAGCTCGGCCTCAGCCGGTGTGAGCTGACGCCGCTCCTGAGCAACGTCGAGGCGTAGGATTACTTCACAAGTGATGTGGAACTAGAGCTTGGTGTCTCCAAAGAGCGATCTGCTTCATATGCGCAAGTCTCTGGCTGCTCGCTCCATCTTGGCATGAAGGCACGCGAAGGGGCAGGGGTCCGGCACTGGCTGCGCCCAGGTCACGGTCACCGTGTCGAGGAAGCGCAGGAAACGAGGCCAAAACGATTCAAATTTGAACATGGCTCACCTTCGAGGTCCGGCCGCGTTGGCGAGGAGGAGCGGGCAGGGGTCAGAGCACGATGTGGAAGCCGCCATGAGGAGGGTATGCGGAAACAGGGCCTCCCAGTGGATGTTGCAGAAGAATTTATCAATGCTTACTAGCGTGGGGCTTTCTCGCTCGTTGCTCCAAGTAAACCTACAGTTGCTACACTTGATTTGTCGCAGGCCTGTGTTGTCGATAGCCGCCCTAAAACGACCTAATAGCCTCCTGTTAAGATTGTGATTGTTCTTGTCTCTAGCCTCGTAGATGAGGTTGAAGTCGCCGTTGATGAGCCAAGGTTCATCTGGTGGGGGAGCTGTTCTAGCTAGTTCGGCGAGGAACGCATCCTTGTGGGCATCGCTCGCCGGCCCGTAGACCGTAGTGAGCCAGAAGGTTGCTCAATTGCAGGCCACCACTACTTTCGCCGTGATCGCGAATTCTCCTACTGCGTGCGTGTCTATGGAGACTATATCTTTGTTCCAAAGGATCACCGCTCCGCCGCGCGTGCCGATGGCAGGAAGCACAGCGCAGCCTAGCAGTGTGGCACCGCCGACGTCGCGAACCAGGCTTGGGTTCCACGCGTCCACTTTGGTCTCCTAGAGGCAGAGGATAGCCGTGCGGTGAGCCGCGACAACCTCCTGGACTGCCTCGCGCTTGGCCGGCGAGTTGAGCACGCGCACGTTCCAACTCATGATGGGTGGAGCTCTGTTGTTAACATTCATAGGGAAACAAAGAGGATCGCCAGCAACTAACAATACTACTGAAACAATTGCACTGATACACCATCCCTCTCACCGGGGGGCGCCGCCGACCTCCAATAGGCCCCAAGCTTCGACGACACGCAACTAACCTCATACTAACACAATTACTGGGAGAATGAAGACCTAACTCGAACCAGCCGAACGCTGGCCGTCGCCAGCAACTACAGCTACTACTACGAAGAAGAGCTAACATGACTACACCAAGGCCTCCCCGGCGACGTCTTCAGGCTCGTTGAGCCCTGCCGCAATGCGGAGGGCGTCCTTGCCCATCCTGGTGAGCCTTGCGATGACGGCAATGTCGTTGTCGGTGAGCGGCTCTTCGAACCTGCGGACAAGCGCTTCTACGGCCTTCTTCGTCATGTGCTCCTTGGGACCGAGCAGGCCCAGGCCTTGCACCAGGCGGAGCGTGCCGCGCTGAGCCACCGGCACCTGGCAGTTCTGCGTAGCCTGGCGCGCGCTCTGGCGAGGTGGAGGGACGGAGGTAGCGCGCGTCTTGGGTGGAGCAGCTTTGCGCTTGGGTGGCGGCTGGGGGAGCAGCGGGGCTGGCTTGTCGCAGAAGAGACGCCGTGGCGCGACGTTAGGGAGTGCTTGGATCTCTAGGAGCTGGACTTGTTCAGTGACCGCTCCAAGTTGGACGGCGATCGTGTCTGCTTGCGTGGGCGTCTGGCAGCTGAAGTGCTCTGGTGCATGGCTCGGGCCTGATAGGGTAGGGCCGAAAACGTCGGGGATGTCCACCGCTTGCTTTCCCTTCTCGTCCTCACCGTCGTGGAAGTCAAGTGATGAAGCCGTAGCGGCCGCAACCACCGCCTCCAGGTGATTGGCGTCAGAGACGCCCGGGGCTAGGGGAGGAGCGAGGGCGTGCCCATTTGTGGTGAAGAACTCCGTGACCACGTCCGTGGCAGCCACATTGTTGGTCGAGACCGGCGCCGAGGTGCGCATGGTAGTGCTTGGCGTGGGCACGTGGACTTGGCTTGCTAGCTTCGGCTTGCCCTTCTTCTTCGTCTTGTTGGGGTATGTCGGGGCAGCGGAGCAACCACCGTGTCGCCCACTGCCCTTGGAGCTGTCCTGGCAGCGAGGCGGGGGGAGCGGCTGCGCTGGCGCACCTTGCTCGTGGCACCATCGTCGCCTGTCATGGAGGTGCTGCCGCGCCCCCGTCCGAGGAGGGTGTCCTTCTAGGAGCGCCGCCCCCACCGCCCTGGTCGTCGTGGTCGCGGCGTGGCCCGCCCCTCGGGAGGCCCCCGCAGCCCGTGTCCACCACGGGCGGCCGCCGCTGTCTGCGGTGGTGCTCTTCTGGCTGACCATCCTCAGTGTGCATCGTCCAGGCACCAGGGAAGGTGCGCGGCAGTTCGTCATCGTGGTCGGAGTCGGATGACGGCAGGCCACTCTGGGCTGAGTGCGAGGAGCGGGGTGATCTAGGCGACTAGTCCTCCACCCGGTCCACATGGATGAGCAGGTCGTAGCGCTCAGCGCCGGGGGCAATCTATAATGTAAATGTGAAGAAGCATAAGCCTAATTACGTGAACCCGACTGACTTCTCGCATTGCTAACTTGGACACAATAGTCAAAAGTGCATGAAGAATTTTCATGATGATGAACTTCTAACTTTGTTTGACTTTGAGTCATTTGAGACGGTTGAGAGAACATGCAGTGCCCCTATGTTTGGTTTTTATAATTGACGACAATCTCTATGGACTAATTATTGCCTTGGGTTATATTTGAAGGGTTTGTCCATAGGTTTTTCTTAAAGTCCATTTGTTGGTTTCAAGCATAGTATGTGATGACCAAGGTGCTTTTCAAGGAATTATGGAAAGTTTGGTCATGTGAGAGGTTGATCAAGACTAAGTCAAAGAGTGAATCAAGTTGATCAACACACAAAGCGTACAAGATGTACTGAGAGGGATCAAGTGATCCCATGGTATAGTAAGCATTGTCCATTATGCTTTGTGTACTAACCCATGGTCTAGGAGAGAGTTCTTTGTGGGGTTAGGTATGTTTCCATGGGTTTGCATCAAGAGGAAGATCTAATACAACCCATGGAGGATGACATCAAGTGGTGATAGTCATCAAGTTTGCGGTGTGCAAGTTCAAGTGGAGCATCACGAAGAGATCATGCTTGAAGCTTGCCGTCCATTGTCGTGACAATGGACTTATGAAGATATTCCAAAGAGTGGCTCACCGATAGTGGAGTATGGGGGAGAAATCAACTAGCCTTCATCGAGCCAACGCAATCAAGAAAGGTGGTCCAACTTGAGAGAGTCAAGATCGTCATATTCTAGCTCAAGTGGACTATGTGCAAGGCATAGGTTTGCCCTTGATATGTTTTCTATTTTACCGGTCTCATGGTGGTAGTTGGAAGACTGGGTTATAGGATCGATTGTCGTCCTATCAATGGGGGCTCTCAAGTTTGTAGCTTGATCGTTTTGTTCGTAAAGAGCACAAACCATTGCATCCTTGCATCATCTTTCTTGGTTCTTGTTTGGTGTTTCTCCTTGTGAGATTTGGAGCTCATAGTCATATGATGACCCACAAGTATAGAGGGTCAATCGTAGTCCTTTCAATAAATAAGAGTGTCGAACCCAACGAGGAGCAGAAGGAAATGACAAGCGGTTTTCAACAAGGTAATTTCTGCAGGGACTAAAATTGTCGGTAACGGGTAGTTTGATAGCAAGATAATTTGTAACAAGTAATAAGTAGCAGTGGTAACAACAGGTTCAGCAAGGTAGCCCAATCATTTTTGTATCAAAGGACAAGTCAAAACAATCTCTTATAGTAAGCAAAGCATTCTTGAGGACACACGGGAATTTCATCTAGTCACTTTCATCATGTTGGTTTGATTCGCGTTCGCTACTTTGATAATTTGATATGTGGATGGACCGGTGCTTGGGTGCTGTTCTTATTTGAACAAGCCTCCCACTTATGATTAATCCCTCTCGCAAGAAACCACAACTACGAAAGAAGAATTAAGATAAAATCAAACCATAGCATTAAACATATGGATCCAAATCAGCCCCTTACGGAATAGCGCATAAACTAGGGTTTAAGCTTCTGTCACTCTAGCAACCCATCATCTAATAACTAATCCATAATGCATTCCCTTAGTCCCAAAAGATGGTGAAGTGTCATGTCGTCGATGTTCACATAACACCACTAAGGGAATCACAACATACACATCATCAAAATATTGAACGAATATCAAATCCACATGCTTACTTATGACAAGACTTCTCACATGTCCTCAAGAACAAAAGTAACTACTCACACAACATATTTATGCTCAAGATCAGAGTAGTAATAAATATCATAATGGATCTGAACACATAATCTTCCACCAAATAACCGGCTAGCATCAACTACAAGATGTCATCAACACTATAGTCACCCGCAGGTACCAATCCAAGGTTTTGATACAAAGATTGAACACAAGAGATGAACTAGGGTTTTGAGATGAGATGGTGTTGTTGAAAATGTTGATGGAGATTGGACCTCCCACGATGGGACGGATTTTGGTGATGACAATAGATTCGATTTCCCCCTCCCAGAGGGAAGTGTCCTCGACGGAATCGCCTCACCGGAGAGCAAAAGTGCTCCTGCCCAAGTTCCACCTTGAGACGGCAACGCTCCATCCCGAAAGTCCTCTCCTTATTATTTTTCTAGGTAAAAAGACCTTATGTACTAGAAGATGGGCACCGGAGATGCGCCAGGGCCACCACTGCCCACCAGGGTGCGCTAGGGGGGCAAGGCGCGCCCTTTGGCCTAGTGGGCACATGGGTGGCCCCTCTGGTATTTCTTTTCTCCAATATTTTTTATATATTCCAAAATAATTCTCCATAAAATTACATCTAATTTGGAGATGTGCAAAATAGGTATCTCTGACATAGCTTTTTCAGGTCCAGAATTCCAGTTGCTGGTATTTGATAACCCATAAGTATAGGGGATCGCAAAAGGTTTCGAGGGTAGAGTATTCAACACAAATTTATAGATTTGACCTAAGGGGAGCCAAAGATTATTTGTAAGTATTAACAGTTGAGTTATCAATTCAACTACACCTGAAGATTAAATATCTGTAGGAAAGTGATCACTAGCAGAATAGTATGATAGTTTTGGTAGCAACTGTAACAGTAGTAGTGACAGTAATAATTTTGTAGCAGTTGTGACAATAACAATAGCAACAGTAACTTAGCAAGAACAATATGTGAAAAACTCGTAGGCATTAGATTGGTGATTTCGTTAGATAATATTCATCATATAACAGTAATAACCTAGGGCGACACAGAACTAGCTCCAGTTCATAAATATAATGTAGGCATGTATTCCGTAAATAGTCATATGTGCTTATGGAAAATAACTTGCATGACATGTTTTGTCCTACCATCCCGTGGCAGCGGTGTCCATAAGGAAACTAAGGGATATTAAGTCCTCCTTTCAATAGAGAACCAGAACAAAGCATTAACACATAGTGAATACATGAACTCCTCAAATTACGGTAATCACCGAAAAGTATCCCAATTATTGTCACCTTGGGGTTTACAGATCATAACACATAATAGGTGCATATGACTTGCAAGATCGGATCATGAACATAGATATAATGGTGAAAATATAAACGGCCCAGATCTGAAATCATGGCACTCAGGCCCTAGTGACAAGCATTAAGCATACACTAGTGCGTGTTGGTCCTAAACAAACAGTTTTTAACCCCTTTCTGCGACGGCATTTGGAACCGTCGCCAAGTGAGTGTGCGTGATAGGGGGGGGTCCTTCCCACACGACCCAGAAACCGCCGGGGTTAGGGAGCCTCGATGCATACAGTTGTCCCTATATAATCGTTTCTGATATCTCAAATATCCCAAACGCTTCATCCTTGCTACTCGTTTGTGCTTGCATTGCCATCGCAGTCGGAGTTTGTCGTTCTGCCTAAAACCAGGCATATTCCAGGCATGGGAGTTTTCCAGGCATATTCTAGGCACATGAGTTTTACGATGGCTGGCACATCACAAACAGTTCATGATTATAAACCGTGTACAATAGGTATACAATCACACACATTTAGTTTTCCCGCACCGTATGTGATAGTGTCTGACATCACACACGCTTTGCAAACGGCAACTGTGTGCATGCTTGCACACGTTTCCTCTCTGTGAACCATCTCAGATTATGGCATATATCGCAAACGTTTGTGTTTTACCAACCATGTGTGTCGTAATGACCTACACAACGTAATTTTTCCCTAATTTAATTGCTGCTATTTAAAATTGTACCTAATTTAAACTTAAAAGTAGGATATAACTTTATTCATATCCATCAGGTTCAAACAGCCAATGCATTATTCGATTCATAGGTACATATGTTTAATAATTACAGAAGCACCAAATAAAGAATGATGTACCAGGGTTCTATACTTGTACTATTACAGATGGTAAAGAAAGAGGTGACAGACATTCTAGTTGCCGAACAAGGTGAAGCGAAATGGCCGTATTGTGCTCTCCTGGATGCAGAAGGCATGCGGGACTCTAGTCCAATCCCTTGTGATGGCCGGCCACCAATCATGTAGTTTGAGAGGTAATCTTAACTGCTTCAGGATTCATTGCAGTTCACACCTCATTAGATATTGTCATATAACACAACTCATTACGGGCAGTAAAAGAAGGCTACAAGGTTCTTACTTACCATCCTGCAGTTCACTGTTGTCTTGCATAAAGTGTAAACAAATAGTTCGATTGACATCTTTTGACCCATTTTAGTAAAAATCTTTATCAGTTTCCTCACTTGATGCTGGTTCATGAATATCTCATTACCCCATACGCGGGAAGGGTCAAAGTGTGGATCTTTGGCAATGATATATGTACCTAAAAGCACCAAGTTAATATTAGAAGCTAAACACCAATTGAAAAATGATGTAGTACAACACTCCATCCATCCCATTATATAAGATTTTATTACATGTATATCTAGACATCATCAGAACATTAAGGTATCACTCTTCCTTGTTGCTATGTAGCCTGGGATTGCATATTTAGTCATTCAGTACAATGCATGTTGCTAAACAACAATTTAAAAACGAAAATGCATGTTAACTACAATATCCTTGACAGCAACCAAATATCGTAATTCATAGTGGTATTGTTGAAACTGTTATTGATGAAATTGAACTACATGGCAAATAGTTGCACATACAGAGCATCACATTGTGAAGAACTAAAATAAACAAGTCATAAGGACATCTCTAGGCGATCCTTAAAAAGTTAAAAGACTAAAACCCTTAGTGGATATATATACTCCAGCAATTTTTGGCCTTTTCTAGTCGATCCCCTAAACTTAAGGTTGTAAACTTCAATTTGATCAAGTTCAAAGCAGGTTCAACCGAAAGTAGCATGCATTCAAACATAAACATAGATAGTTTTGCATAACCAAACATAAAACATAAATTTAAACTAAGCTAAACTACTTTTGGTCGAAGTAGAGGTCGAGCCAATCCTTCCTCGTCATGTACGGTGTGCCGCGAGCCGGGTCCAGGCCAGTACCGTTGTCGGGGTCGTTCGGGAAGGCACTCCTCCACTCGTCGACGTCGATCTCCTCATCCTCGGGGCCCACCTCGATGCCCTCCGTGCCGCCGTCATCGCCGCCTTCGACCTCATTGAGGGAGTCCTGGATTAGGGGGTGTCCGGATGGCCGGACTATACCTTCAGCCGGACTCCTGGACTATGAAGATACAAGATTGAAGACTTCGTCCCATGTCCGGAAGGGACTTTCCTTGGCGTGGAAGGCAAGCTTGGCGATACGGATATGTAGATCTCCTACCATTGTAACTGACTCTATGTAACCCTAACCCTCTCCAGTGTCTATATAAACCGGAGGGTTTTAGTCCGTAGGACAACATACAGAACAACAATCATACCATAGGCTAGCTTCTAGGGTTTAGCCTATCCGATCTCGTGGTAGATCTACTCTTGTACTACCCATATCATCAATATTAATCAAGCAGGACGTAGGGTTTTACCTCCATCAAGAGGGCCCGAACCTGGGTAAAACTTCGTGTCCCTTGCCTCCTGTTACCATCCGGCCTAGACGCATAGTTCGGGACCCCCTACCCGAGATCCGCCGGTTTTGACACCGACATTGGTGCTTTCATTGAGAGTTCCTCTGTGTCATCGCTGTTAGGCTTGATGGCTCCTACGATCATCAATAACGATGCAGTCCAGGGTGAGACCTTCCTCCCCGGACAGATCTTCGTCTTCGGTGGCTTCGCACTGCGGGCCAATTCACTTGGCCGTCTGGAGCAGATCGAAAGCTATGCCCCTGGCCGTCAGGTCAGATTTGGAAGTTTAAACTACACGGCTGACATCCGTGGGGACTTGATCTTCGACAGATTCGAGCCACTGCCGAGCGCGCCGCACTGTCACGACGAGCATGATCTAGCTCTGCCACCAAACAGTGCCCTGGAGGCCGCACCCGCATCGGCTTCAACCCTTAATTCGGAGCCAACTGCGCCAATCGAGGATGGGTGGTTGGACGCCGCCTCGGGGGCTGTGATCCCAACGACGATCGAGCCAAACACCAGCCCCGCATTCCGCGAGACTCGTGACTCTAAGGAGCCGGACTCCTCTCCGGACTCCGAACCCTTCGCGCCCCTGCCGATCGAATCCGATTGGGCGCCGATCATGGAGTTTACTGCCGCGGACATCTTTCAGCACTCGCCTTTCGGCGATATTCTGAAGACACTAAAGTCTCTCTATCAGGAGAGCCCTGGCCGGACTACGGTCAGCAAGGTTGGGATACGGACGATGAAGAAATTCAAAGCCCACCCACCACCCACTTTGTAGCCACTGTCGACGATTTAACCGACATGCTCGACTTCGACTCCGAAGACATCGATGGTATGGACGCCGATGCAGGAGACGATGAAGAACCAGCGCCTATCGGGCCCTGGAAAGCCACCTCGTCATATGACATATACATGGTGGACACCCCAAAAGAAGGAGATGGCGATGGAACAACGGAGGATGACCCCTCCAAGAAACAGCCTAAGCGCCGGCGTCAGCGGCGCCTCTCAAAATCCCGCCAAAGCAAATACGGTGATTCCATCACGAGAGATAATAATACTCCGGAGAGTGCCGAAGAAAACCCCCTCCAGCAAGATTCAGCATAGGAGGATGGAGAAGTCAGCCCTCATGAGAGAGCGGTAGACAAAGAGGTCGAGGACGATAATTATATGCCTCCCTCCGAAGACAAGGCAAGCCTCGACGACGACGAATTTGTCGTGCCAGAGGATCCCGTTGAACAAGAGCGTTTTCAACGCAGGCTTATGGCCACGGCAAGAAGCCTCAAGAAAAAAACAGCAACAACTTAAAGCTGATCAAGATTTGCTACTCGACAAATGGACTGAAGTCCTTGCGGCCGAAGAGCATAAACTCGAACGCCCCTCCAAGAGCTACCCAAAGCGCAGGATGCTACCCCGATTAGAGGAGGAAGCACTTAAACCTACATCACCAGCACTTGATACGGCCGACCGGCCACCTCGTGGCCGCGACAAAGAGGCCTCTCGGCCCTCCACTCAAGCCGCACCCTGTACCAAGGCACGGGAAAATGCGCCAGACCTGCAAGATATGTTGGAGGACAAGGCAAGGCAAACAAGATCGATCTACGGATCGCGTGGGCGCCCCACGACTCAAGACGATAACCGTCACGCCAGACATAAATCTGGTAGGGCCGAACACAGTAGACAAAGCTCATTGGAGCTACGTCGTGATATAGCCCAGTACAGAGGAGCCGCACACCCACTATGCTTCATAGACGAAGTAATGGATCATCAAATCCCCGAGGGTTTCAAACCCGTAAACATCGAATCATATGATGACACAATAGATCCTGCGGTATGGATCGAGGATTATCTCCTTCATATCCACATGGCCCGCGGCGATGATCTCCACGCCATCAAATACCTCCCGCTCAAGCTTAAAGGACCAACTCGGCATTGGCTTAACAGCTTGCCAGCAGGATTAATCAGTTGTTGGGAGGACCTGGAAGCCGCATTCCTCGACAATTTCCAGGGCACTTATGTGCGACCACCAGACGCCGATGACCTAAGCCACGTAATTCAGCAGCCAGAGGAATCGGCCAGGCAATTCTGGACACGGTTCCTAACAAAGAAAAATCAAATAGTCGACTGTCTAGACGCAGAGGCCCTAGCAGCCTTCAAGCACAATATCCGTGACGAGTGGCTTGCCCGGCACCTTGGACAGAAAAAGCCGAAATCTATGGCAGCACTCACGACACTCATGACCCGCTTTTGCATGGGACAAGACAACTGGCTTGCTCGTAGCAACAATATGACCAAGAACCCTGGTAATTCGGATACCAGGGACAGTAGTGGCAGGTCGCGTCGCAACAAGCAGAAGTGCCGCATTAACGGCGACAATGCTGAGGATACAGCAGTTAATGCCGGATTCAGAGGCCATAAATCCGGTCAGTGGAAAAAGCCATTCAAAAGAAATCCTAGGGGCCCGTCCAGTTTGGACCGAATACTCGACCGCTTGTGCCAGATACATGGCACCCCCGAAAAGCTGTCCAATCACACCAACATGGATTGTTGGGTGTTCAAGCAGGCAGGCAAGTTAAATGACGAAAATAAAGACAAGGGGCTGCATAGCGATGACGACGAAGAGCCCCGGCCACCGAACAATAGTGGACAGAAGGGTTTTCCCCCACAAGTGTGGACGGTGAACATGATATACGCAACCCACATCCCCAAGAGGGAGCGGAAGCGCGCGTTAAGGGACGTATACGCGGTAGAGCCAGTCGCCCCAAAGTTCAACCCATGGTCCTCCTGCCCGATCACCTTTGATCGAAGGGACCATCCCACTAGCACCCGTCATGGCGGATTCGCCGCATTGGTTCTAGACCCAATGATTGACGGATTTCATCTTACTAGAGTCCTTATGGACGGCGGCAGCAGCCTGAACCTGCTTTACCAGGATACAGTGCGGAAAATGGGCATAGATCCCTCGAGGATTAAGCCCACCAAAACGACCTTTAAAGGCGTAATACCAGGTGTAGAGGCCAACTGTACAGGCTCAGTCACACTTGAAGTGGTCTTCGGATCTCCGGATAATTTCCAAAGCGAGGAGTTAATCTTCGACATAGTCCCATTCCGCAGTGGCTATCACGCACTGCTCGGGCGAACCGCATTCGCCAAGTTCAATGCAGTACCACACTACGCATACCTCAAGCTCAAGATGCCAGGCCCTCGAGGAGTAATTACAGTCAATGGAAACACCGAACGCTCCCTCCGAACGGAGGAGCACAAGGCGGCCCTTGCAGCGGAAGTACAAAGCAGCCTCTCCAGGCAGTTCTCTAGTCCGGCCATTAAACGTCCGGACACCGTCAAGCGCGCCCGGAGTAACATACAACAAGACTGCCTGGCATGTTCCGAGCAGGCGTAGCAATGCGGCCCCAACCCCAGCCCTCGCAAAAATGCGACACCAGTGCTTCACGTACGTAATTACGCTCTAGAAATACCATGGGTACAGGGGGAGGGGCACCATCACGGCACGCCCGAAACACGGCTTAAACCGCACCAGGGGCTGCCGATTTTTTAATTTTCCCTTACTTTCAGGACTCCATTCTTTGGAAGGCCTGTTCGGCAGTTCAATTACCGCACAAACGATGCAAGAACCAGGGAAGCAGACAAGCCATGCCGCATTACAGAACTCCCAGGTGGTCTCTATCACGAGCAGTATACCTGTTTCGCATACCATTCCGCAGCCTGCCCCTGGAACGGACATGCTAAATAGTCCAACCTTTTGGTTATCGCATTATTTGTATCATTCTGCTTTGATCGCAGCCCTTTTTAATAAACAATGCATAGCTTTTGTCTATTTTTGCATTACTCTTTTTTTTTTACAAATATATGTTCCCTAATGACATGTTGCACCCGTACACTTTGGTACGGCCAAAAACGCCAGGGGCTTTAGTACCCCTCAATATGGTGTGAGAAGTCCGAACACTTTAACAAGTGCGGCACGCCGAACTTATAGCATTATATGCATCGGCTCCGAATCATGTCTTGGGTCAATAGTTGGGTTTGCCCGGCTCCTATGTTTTGGTGCCTTACGTTCCGCTATGTCGGCTAAGGTAGCACTAGGAGAACTACTGCGATTGTGCCCCAGTTGAGCTGGGTCAAGCACCTCAGTAGAGAAAGCTAAAACTGACTGTCATGATGAAGCGAGAGCTGGTCACTGTTCGAGAGGTTTTTCGAGTCCCTAAAGACTTATGCCGCTTAGAGCGAGGAGTCGGCTCTGTCCGGCCAAGGCGTGGATAGCGCCCCGACCTCGGTCTTCCGAATACCAGGGGCTTCGCTGAAATTTAAAATTATAGAATTCTATGGCTAAGTGAGAGTGTTCACGCATTATAGTCCAATTGCCTTGTTCGTTGTGCTGAGCGCCTCCCTCGAAGGACCCAAACATGGGAAAAAGAGCGCTCAGGTTTATCCCCGAACACCCCAACACTAGCGGCACGGGGGCAGAAGCCGACGACTCGCCATCTCTCAGAATTGATAAACAGCCGCACAGAAGGTAATATTTTAAATTCCAACAGCATTGCTTAGCGCATATGAACAAGTTTTCAGCGCGTAGGACAAAACGAGCGAGTTTTACTCAAAAATTACATCCCTGGAACATTCATCCGCCATAAGGCGGGCACCCTTCAGAACATCCTTATAATAATTCTCGAGCTTGCGATGCTCTTTCCCCGGCGGTGGCCCCTCCTTCACAAGCTTCTCAGCATCCAGCTTGCCCCAGTGCACCTTAGCACGGGCAAGGGCCCTACGGGCACCTTCAATGCAGACGGAGCGCTTGATGACTTCGAGCCTTGGATAGGCCCCCACCAGCTGCCGCACCAGCCCGAAATAGCTCCCAGGCAGAGCCTCTCCAGGCCACAGCCGAACTATGAGGCCCTTCATGGCCTGTTCGGCCGCCTTGTGGATCTCGACTAGTTGCTTCAGCTGGTCGCTCAGGGGCATGAGGTGTCCGGCCTCAGCATACTGAGACCAGAACACCTTCTATGTCGAGCTGCCCTCCTCGGCTCGATAGAATGCGGCGGCATCGGACACGCTACGAGGAAGATCTGTGAATGCCCCTGGAGAGCTCCGGATTCGGGTAAGTAACAAGTAACTCACGTTTATGTGTTTGCTTTACATAAAGAATGCCTTACCCACCGCTATCTTTTTCACCGCATCCAACTCCTAGAGGGTCTTCTAGGATTGGGCCTTGGCAGACTTGGCATTTTCAATAGCCATCGCGAGCTCGGACACTCGCGTCTTTAAGTAAAGCTCCAAACTCTCATGTTTTTTTATGAGAGCCTGGAGCTCTTGCCGCACCTTGCCAACCTGGGCCTCATACTTCTCCCGCTCGGTGCGCTTAGTGGCCGCCCTCTTCTCGGCCTCGAGCAGCGCTTGCTTAAGGGTCGCCACCTCAGACGTGGTCCCTACAATAGCCACGATAATCCTGTCATTTTTTGCAATTGCACCTTTATATATATATATATATATATATATATTTAAACAAGGTATTTCTTACCTTCCTTGTCCTCTAGATGCTTCTTGGCACGCCCGAGCTCTTGCTCGGGCTGCTCGAGGTTCTGCTTTAGCATGTCCACTTCCGCAGTCAGTGCGGCGGACGCCAGCAGAGAAGCCTGCATACGCATATTGACTCCTTTTTGTTAGACTCCTGCGAATTTTATTTGATCCTCTATTCGGCTTTTCTTCCCGAACGCCAAACAGAGCATCAGGGGCTACTGTCTATGCGATAATATTATTTACACATTCTTTACTTACCTCAAAGCCTGTTAAAAGGCTAGCACAAGCTTCAGTCAGTCCGCTCTTGGCGGACTGAACCTTCTGGACCACCGCACTCATAATGGTGCAGTGCTCCTCGTCGATGGAGGCGCCTTTGAGCACCTCCAACAGATTGTCCGGTGCCTCCGGTTGGACGGGGGTCACCGGCACGGTGGGCTTGCTCCTCTCGAAAGGAGGTCGCCCGCCGGACTCTAGAACCTTTGAACGTTCTGGAGCAGTGTCCGGCCTAGAGCCGGACTTGGAGCCCTGGGGGTTTTATCCCCTTTACTCCTGGAGTCCGGGAGGTCGCCTTGCGGCGCCTCCAGGACCACCTCCTCCTGGCTTGGAACCTGTTGGGACAATACTTCGGCGTTGTCCGTAGGGCGGGGAGAGGTAGCCGTCGGAAGCGAATTCACATCCGACGAGTCCAGCGAACCGCTCGACGACGCGTCGAGCCAGTCTTTGGGTGGGCTGCATAAACATATTCGACATAAGGGAAAGTTGTGTGATAAAGGAATACTATGAATTACTCTGGTATCCGGATACTTACGATTTTGCCAGGGCCTTGGCCCTGAGCGGCCACTCCTCTCCGTCGTCGTCGGCGTTGGTGGAGTAGTCCGGAGGAAGGGTTTCCCCCTTCTTGGACCCTTCGGCCTCCCCAGTGAGGGCGGCCTTCCTTTTCTTCTCTCTCCCCGCTGGAGGGGGAGAGGTCTCTTCTTCCTCCTCCTCGTCTTCACGGGAGGAATGCGCCTTGGAGCCGTCGGATGATGAACTCGACACCTCCTGGCGCCGGGCACTTTTTCGAGTCCCCGTGGCCGTCTTCATGGCCTTCTTCTCCGGCACCACATAGGGTGCCGGGACCAGCAGCTTCGCCAAGCGGGCATCGGCTGGGTCTTCGGGCAAAGGAGCCAGACAGTCAATCTGTCCAGACTTCGCCTGCCAATCCTGTCAAAGGTAAGGGAGCTTAGATCCCGCATAGAGTTAAACTATGGAAAACTAATACCCTGTAAAAGGTACAAACAACTTACCACGCTAGCGTGACGCTGTGCATTGAATCCGCGATCCTCGGTAGCGGATGCGGGAGCCTCGATGCCCTTGAAAAGCACCTTCCAGGCATCTTCGTACGTCGTGTTGAAGAGCCTGCTCAGAGTTCGGTGCTGCGCCGGATGGAACTCCCACAGATTGAAGGCCCGTTGTTGACACGGGAGGATCCGGCGGATGAGCATAACCTGGACTACGTTGACAAGCTTGATCTGCTTGTCCACCAGGGTTTGGATGCATGTTTGCAGTCCAGTCACCTCTCCTTTGCTGCCCCACGACAGGCCCATCTCTTTCCAGGACGTGAGCCGCGTTGGGGTTCCGGACCGGAACTCGGGGGTTGCGACCCACTCAGGGTCGCGCAGCTCGGTGATGTAAAACCACCCCGATTGCCACCCCTTCAAGGTCTCCACAAAGGAGCCCTCGAGCCATAAGACGTTGGGCATCTTCCCCACCATGGCGCCTCTGCACTCCGCCTGGTTGCCGCCCACCACCTTCGGCTTGACATTGAAAGTCTTGAGCCATAGGCCGAAATGGGGGCGGATGCAGAGGAAAGCCTCGCACACGAAGATAAACGCCGAGATGTTGAGGATGAAGTTCGGGGCCAGATCATGGAAATCCAGGCCATAGTAGAACATGGGTCCCCGGACGAATGGGTGGATAGGAAAGCCCAGTCCGCGGAGGAAGTGGGGATGGAACACTACCCTCTCATGGGGCCTTGGGGTGGGGAGGAGCTGCCCCTCTTCGAGAAGACGGTACGCGATGTCGTTAGACAAGTATCCGGCCTTCCTCAGTTTTTTGATGTGTCCCTCCATGACGGAGGAGACCATCCACTTGCCTCCCGCTCCGGACATGGCTGGAGTAGGTTGAGGTGGGAAGTGCGGACTTGGGCGCTGGAGCTCGAGTGCGCGAAAATGGATAGGCAAAGGAGGAAGAAGGCGTAGGTGAAAAGGTGGATCCTTATCCCCTTATATGGGTGGACGCAACTACGTGTCCCCACCAGCCTCGTAAAATTCGCTTATCTCCAAGCGCCGTAATCAATGGCGCAGTTGGGTTACCCACGCCCGTATTGATGAGAATCCCGGAATAAGGGGGCACGATCTCTGCTTTAACAAGACGTGCCAAGGAAACCGCCTCGCATGACACGCTAAGATGGGACAATAAAACGATTCGAATAAAGGCTTGGCCGTGGGGTGATGTCACACTACGGAATACGTCAGCAGATTAGATTTGTGTAAATATTATTCTCTCTATGGCAATATGTGGAAACTTATTTTGCAGAGCCGGACACTATTCTTTGTGTTTAGAATCTTCTATGAAGTACTTAGAGGAGGAACCCGCCTTGCAATGCCGAAGACAAACTACGCGCCGGACTCGTCGTCATTGAAGCCTGGTTCAGGGGCTACTGAGGGAGTCCTGGATTAGGGGGTGTCCGGATGGCCGGACTATACCTTCAGCCGGACTCCTGGACTATGAAGATACAAGATTGAAGACTTCGTCCCGTGTCCGGAAGGGACTTTCCTTGGCGTGGAAGGCAAGCTTGGCGATACGGATATGCAGATCTCCTACCATTGTAACCGACTCTATGTAACCCTAACCCTCTCCGGTGTCTATATAAACCGGTGGGTTTTAGTCCATAGGACAACATACAGAACAACAATCATACCATAGGCTAGCTTCTAGGGTTTAGCCTCTCCGATCTCATGGTAGATCTACTCTTGTACTACCCATATCATCAATATTAATCAAGCAGGACGTAGGGTTTTACCTCCATGAAGAGGGCCCGAACCTGGGTAAAACTTCATGTCCCTTGCCTCCTGTTACCATCCGGCCTAGATGCACAGTTCGGGACCCCCTACCCGAGATCCGCCGGTTTTGACACCGACACTCGTCATTAGAGGAGATCGCAATAACCTCGCCGCCCTCCGCGCCACTGTCCTCACCGCCTTCGACCTCGTCATCAAAGGAGAGTGCGATAACCTCACCGCCCTCCGTGCTGGCAAAGATCGCACGCTCCGCCTCCACGAGCTTCGGTTGTTGTCGGTAGAGCTCTTGCATGTACGCCTCGTCGATGGCCTTGGCCTCGAGACACTCCCACCCCTCGCGGTCCTCCTGCGCCATAGTCGAGCTCACCACCCATGGCTCTGGAGGAACGAGGTGGACCGGACGTGTGCCAAAGGGGAAATTGAGCCTAGCCGCCGCGCCGTGGTAGCAGACCTGCCAGCGGTCGTACTCCATGGCCGCGAGCTCGGCCATGTGGAAGCTACCGAGCCACCGGTGGGTGTGGGTCTCTCGATCTGTAATCTCAGTGACCCACGTCCCCCACCGCCGCTGCTGGACCCCGAGGTAGGACTTCGTCGGCTGCCGGGTCCGGGAGAGGATGGGGAAGTCCTCGAACCGGCATAGGGGCGCGATGGCGGGCGGATCGGGGGACCAGCGACGGTGAATCGGGCCCGCGGAGGACGATGGGACACCTCGGCGGCCACCTCGCCGGCGTTGGGCAAAAAGGCTGCAATAAACCTCTGTTTGGCCATTGGCTACTCGAGCTCCCCGGCATACATGTAGAGGTTGAGAATGGAGGTGCTGGCGATGGCGGCGACCTACAATGGTTTTGAGGGTTGTGTGTGTCTGTGTGAGCGGAGGTTGTGTTTGAGGAAATACTGCGGCAACTGAAAATTTTACTAGGCGGGAGTAACAAGGCGAGGATACTGAAAATTTGGATCAAGGGTGAGCAGATATTTTTGAGATTGCGAGGGATGCAGAGGCGGGAGCAAATTCCGGGGCTACTGAAAATTTGAATCAAGGGACTGAAGTAGAGCGGGAGTAACAGACATCGCACACGGTCCACACATACTAATCATGTGCTATCAAACATTAAAACCTTCCAGGCGGTAGATATTTTCGAGATTGCGAGGGATGCAAATGCGGGAGTTTTGGGGGAGCGAGCTAGTGTGCTTGACATGCCGGCTATGGACTGTAGCCGACGCATCTTCTCGCGTAAGCCATAGGCGTACTATACACCGACGGTGCTCCAAGATATTTTGTAGTACATCTCACACGGTTTGTGAGAATAAACTGTGTGGGATCGACTTGATTTGAATTACAAAATGGGGTCACAATGGCAATGGACGCTGTTTGAATTGCTAGACCTTTTATCTGCAGTGAACATGCAACTATATGTGTGTCGTAAAATAATTTGAATTATTCAGGGTTCGTTTGGACATTTCATACATTAAACTGGTTTTCTAGCCATTTTAGGTGCACAATTCAAAATTAAACTACATGCACATGCTCTGGTGCATACAAATTGGTTGAAAATCAAATATGTGTCCTTCAGTGCATGCTTAGGTCCCATGGAAGAAATGGGAATGAATTTTTCGGGGTTCGTTTGGCCTTTTTTATACATTAACTGGGTTTTCTAGGCATTTTATGTGGATAATTCTGATTTGAACTAAAAGCACATGCTCCAATGCACTAAAGTTGGTTGAAAAATCACATGTGTGTCCTTGGGTGAATTTCTAGGTCCCATGCAAGAGATGGGAATGAATTTCAATCACCAGGGCACTGTTGATTGCCGGCAAAACGTTGCAATACCTGGTTTTTAAATTCTAGTAAATCCAAAACTCGTGTGAAATTCATGAAACTTGGCATGCTATCATGGAGTGGCATCAATATGCCGTGGTGAAAATTTTGTCCCATTTGGGGCAGGCTTGGGTATAAGCTTCTCACAAACCAGAGCTTCTCACAACAAGCATGATGGTTTCGATAGGGAACATACCACCTTTGGGGACGGGACGATATCCATTGCCTCTTATTGGTTTCAAAAAATTTCTAGTGTCAACATAGAACAACAGGAGTGTTGTGTTCAATCTCGGAATTTTTCGGGCTTCGTTTGGCCTTTTTTATACATTAACTGGGTTTTCTAGGCATTTTATGTGCATAATTCAAATTTGAACTACAAGCACATGCTCCAATGCACCAAAGTTGGTTGAAAAATCACATGTGTGTCCTTGGGTGAATTTCTAGGTCCCATGCAAGAGATGGGAATGAAATTCAAACACCATGGCACTGTTGATTGCCGACAAAAATGTTGAGATGCCTGGTTTTTAAATTCTAGTAAATCCAAAACTCGTCTGAAATTCATGAAACTTGGCATGATATCATGGAGCGGCATCAACATGCCGTGGTGAAAATTTTGTCCCATTTGGGGCAGGTTCGGGTATAAGCTTCTCACAAACCAGAGCTTCTCACAACAAGCATGATGGTTTCGATAGAGAACGTACCACCTTTTGTGACGGGACGATATCCACTGCCTCTTATTGCTTTCAAAAAAATTCTAGTGTCAACATAGAACAACAGGAGTGTTGTGTTCAATCTTGGAATTTTTCGGGGTTTGTTTGGCATTTTTTATACATTAACTGGGTTTTCTAGGAATTTTATGTGCTTAATTCAAATTTGAACTACAAGCACATGCTCCAATGCACTAAAGTTGGTTGAAAAATCACATGTGTGTCCTTGGGTGAATTTATAGGTACCATGCAAGAGATGGGAATGAAATTCAACCACCAGGGCACTGTTGATTGCCAGCAAAACATTGAGATGCCTGGTCTTTAAATTCTAGTAAATCCAAAACTCATATGAAATTCATGAAACTTGGCATGCTATCATGGAGCGGCATCAACATGCCGTGGTAAAAAAATTGTCCCATTTGGGACAGGTTCGAGTATAAGCTTCTCACAAACCAGAGCTTCTGACAACAAGCATGATGGTTTCGATAGGGAACGTCTCACCTTTGGGGACGAAACGATATCCATTGCCTCTTATTGCTTTCAAAAAGTTTCTAGTGTCAACATAGAACAACAGGAGTGTTGTGTCAATTTTTGTGATTTTTCGAGGTTCATTTGGACATTTTTATGCATCAACTAGGTTTTCTAGGCATTTTACATGCATAATTCAAATTTGAACTACAAGCACATGCTCCAATGCACTAAGGTTGGTTGAAAAATCTAATCTGTGTCCTTGGGTGAATTTCTAGGTCCCATGCAAGAGATGGGAATGAAATTCAAACACCAGGGCACTGTTGATTGCCGGCAAAACGTTGAGATGCCTGGTTTTTAAATTCTAGTAAATCCAAAACTCGTCTGAAATTCATGAAACTTGGCATGCTATGATGGAGCGGCATCAACATGCCGTGTTAAATTTTTTGTCCCATTTGGGGCAGGTTCGGGTATATGATTCTCACAAACCAGAGCTTCTCACAACAAGCATGATGGTTTCGGTAGGGAACGTCCCACCTTTGGATACGAAACGATATCCATTGCCTTTTATTGCTTTCAAAAAATTTCTCGTGTCAACATAGAACAACAGGAGTGTTGTGTCAATTTTTGGGATTTTTCAGGGTTCGTTTGGACATTTTTATGCATTAACTGAGTTTTCAATGCATTTATGTGCATAATTCGAATTTGAACTACATGCACATGCTCCAGTGCATATAAATTGGGTGAAAAATCAAATCTGTGTACTTGGGTGCATGCTTAGGTCCCATGCAAGAAATGGGAATGAATTTCAAACAGCAGGCACCGTCGATTGCCGACAAAACATTGAGATGCCTCGTTTTTAAATTCTAGTAAATCCAAAACTCGTCTAAAATTCATGAAACTTGGCATGCTTTCATGGAGCGGCATCAACATGCAGTGGTAAAATTTTTGTCCCAGGTTTGGGTATATGCTTCTCACAAACCAGAACTTCTCACAACAAGCATCATGGTTTCGGTAGGGAACGTCCCACCTTTGGGGACGAAATGATATCCACTGCATCTTATTGCTTCCAAAAAATTTCTCGTGTCAACATAGAACAATAGGAGTGTTGTGTCAATTTTTGCGATTTTTCGGGGTTCTTTTGGACATTTTTATGCATTAATTGAGTTTTCAATGCATCTATGTGCATAATTCAAATTTGAACTACATGCATATGCTCCAGTGCATATAAATTGGTTGAAAAATCAAATCTGTGTCCTTGGGTGCATGCTTAGGTCCCATGCAAGAAATGGGAATGAATTTCAAACACCAGGGCACCGTTGATTGCCGGCAAAACATTGAGATGCCTGGTTTTTAAATTCTAGTAAATCCAAAACTCGTGTGAAATTCATGAAACTTGCCATGCTATCATGGAATGGCACCTGACATGATGTGGTATTTTTCATGTCCATTTTGAGAGAAGGCGCACTCAAATAATGACAGCCAACAAAGGCATTTTGAAAAAATAGCTGCCACTTTAATATCTCAAACGTTTGTATAATTCAAACCATGTGCGTTCTGTTAACCATTCATGTGACGCCATGTGTCTTGGTTTTAATGGCTGTAGGAGGTGCCATGCGGACAGCTGCTTGACCTTGACTGAACGGGAGGCGTGCGAGCGCAGTCCGGCGTGCAAGCTGACCAAGAGGGGTGCAAGCTGTCCTCCAATGCGCAGGCTCACTGGGAAGCGAGCCATTTGACTTCCATGGCCGCCCGCCTTCCTCTCCATTAATGGCGCCCAAGCTGCTGTTTAATACGGGCGTCCTTACTGTTCGCCTCCCATTCCCCTCCCCCCGCAGACCTCCACCGCCATGGCGCAGAATGATCATCTGCCACTAGTCTTCAAGTTTGGTGAAGTCGACTCCGAGCCGGAGGAGATAAAAAATAAGGAGGAATGGGGCCTCATGGACATGGCCTAGAACAAGCTGGCCGGGGCGGTTGCTGCCCCCGCTCCTGTCCCAGCTCCCATCCCCGTGCCCGCGCCAGCGACCATCCCCGTAGCATTGACGGGCTGGTCACCAAGCACTATCGCAGAGCTGGAAGCCGCGGGCGTCAGCGAGGTGTCCGTGAACCCGCGCGAGCTCGTGTACATGCCAGCACCAGCGCCCGTGCCCATGCCCGTGTGCGCCCCTCCACCCACCGTGGTGCCGCCCCCCGTGCATTGGCTGCACCCGCCGCGCCCGTGCGCGTCCCTCCACCCACCGCGGCGCCGGTCCCCGTGCGTTTGGCTGCACCCACCGCTCCCGCTCCCGTGCTCGTGCCCAAGCCCCCCTCAGCGGCATGGGATGCTGCCGTCGACCGCTACCTCTCAGCGGCGCCAGTTGTCGTCCTCCTGCGCCCGCCCGTCGATCGCGCGACGACATGATGTTTGATTTACAAGTGAAGAACATTTTGTGCTGCCTTGAAGACTTCAACAACGGCGTCTCAGAGGACAACAATGACAACAACGGCGCGGCACGCCGCCTCTGCCGCCACCGGAAATAGTTTTTTTGGGGTTTAATACTGTATCTCGAATTCTCAATCATATGAATATAAATTCGCAGTGTGACTAGATGGAAGATATGGTTTGAACGAACTTGCATTTTTCTCTCTTAATGTACAGACTTATCAAACAATTTTCTTTTGAAAAAAACATCAATGGTTTTTAAATATAAAACACGCATCGCATTAGAACACCCGTATGCAAACCGACAACTTCCCCAGGAAGCCAAGGGAAAATGTGGCGAGCAGGATTTTTGCATCCCTTCAACGCAAACGGTTGTTTTGCATGACCCGTGTGCAACCACGTACAAACAATTGGGTAAGATTTGCATATCTGTCATTTTGGGTATGTTGCCATTTCTCAAACTGTAAAGATTGACATTTGTTTATCTAGTAACATTGCCATTTGTCAACCTTGTAACACTGCGATTTGTCAAAATATGCAGCTACAAATCACTAGCACTATCTAATTTTTGCAACTAAAATCACTAGCACTGTTATATGGACACCACTAGCAGGCGTGAGTTCATGGACGCATATGCAAATGTACCATTGATGACATACAACAAGTCATCAACCCACAACGACAACGAGGATACACGTTGGATTATAGATCATTTCCAACAAAACATTCTAGTAAAGTTTTTCTCACACAACAAATAACAAAGCGATGAAATGAACTTCAGCTCAACCACTCGTCAGCGTTGGAAACGCTTGCTTTGAACCAGAAGTGATTCTCTGGGAAGGGCCAGCTACTGTCAATCTCGAGACCAACGAAGGACTGATCATCGAGGCTAAAGCGGCCTATGTCAGGACCCATATTGGGATGGTAGGGAAGCATAGTAATGTCCAAGGTATATATACAGTTGCTTCTCATAAATGGTAGTAATGTTGTGTCAACAACATCTGGATCGCCTTCCACCATCATTGGATAGTTTTGTCCAAGGAAGAGCGAGTTTCCTCCAAGACTTTCAATACTGAACCAGGGAGAAGGTGTTGGCGCTAGTACACTAGTATCCATCCCGAATACCCTGCAACGGACGTTGGAATAGGTCCGGAGAGTGCAACCGTACGAGACAACACCTTCTTCCTTAGTAACATCAGCAGTGCCCTGTATACAGACAAGAAGAGGTGATCCATCAGAATAAGTTGCCAGGCGCCACTGAGTATATGGGTCCTGCTAGCTCGTCCTCATGCCCGTGAATAAAATTTTCAAGTATAGGTGGTGGAATGTTTATAGGACCTTGGAAACACAAGAAGGTTAATTAGTAAAGGGAAACTAGCTAACCCGCATGCATGTGGATGAAACAGTTATAATTACGGTGGAAGAAAAACGTACCGAAATCGTAAGATGCCATGCAAAAACTGTGCCACGAGTGGTGGCAGCAAACACAAGACCCTCGTATTGAATTGCATCACAGTACTCATCCGTGTATAGAAACTGATTTTTGAGCAATATCCATCGAGTTGAACCATGAAGGACGACAACAAGCTTGTCGAATATAGCGACAACACAAGCATTCCTATAACCCCAAGAGCGGTTTGGAACTCGACAATTTGCTATCTTCCGTAGACAACAGTCAGCATGATCGTATTTGAACTCACATAGAATACCGGTGTACGCAACCTTTGGGCAGTCGTCTAAGATTTTTCGAAGTGGAACCCGGTGACGAGTGTACACATTCGCAAGTTCCCACTCACAGTTGTACCCAATATAAACAACCCAATCTCCATTTGCACCTGCCCAAGCCTTGCCCTCAAGTGATGGCATCTTAACATCATACGTATCATTATCAAGCGGCATCAACTTACACAAGGCGAGGCTTCCCTCGTCCCCGCGCCAGTCAGCAGGGTCACGGCGAAGAAGATAGGGGAGATCAAACCACTCCTGGACCCTTGGGTCCCTTGTAATGATGTTATTAGTTGAGTCGCGAATGGTCTTGAATGAACCTGCCATGCTAGCCGAGGTGATGACGTCGCACCGATCAGTGAGTTCCTCCACCGCGTCATCATTAGATCGGGGCAAGAATAACGGGGTCGTTTCCGGCTTGTTCCCTCCATGGAGGAGACGATCAAACAATGGCAGAAGGAAGGGTGAAGGCAAATGGAGGAGGGAGGAAGAGCTAGCGTGCGTCATCAGTTCCAAATCGAGAGGGAAAGGCAAAGAGTCGGTGGGTGGTTGCCACGGTACACGAAGAGGCGCCTGGGGAGCGAACGGTTGCCACAGAGGTCACACACTGATGACAAGGGCCGAGTGAACCGCATGCAATCCCATTGCACAACACACACATCTTGTTAAGTTGAATCGTTTCTGTTCTCTTGTCTCAATGCAAACAGTTCATCCGAGTGAACTGCATGTCGTATATCACACATACCTTGATCTGGCCGACCGTTTATATTGCGTTGCCTAATCACAAATAGTTCATCCGAGTGAACCATATGCTGTATATCACACACACCTTCATATGGCTGCCCGTTTCTTTTGTGTTGCCTAATCACAAATAGTTCATCCAAGTGAACCGTATGCTGTATATCGCACACGCCTTCATCTGGCTGCCCGTTTCTTTTGTTCCTCCTCATCGCAAATAGTTAATTGAACTGAACCGTATGCCCTTCATCGCACACGCAACTAAAATCTGAACCATGTTTGATGGATCCTCCATCACAAACGTTTTGCACCTTTTTTTGACATTTTTCATACACCACCGTTTGCGATTATTGCATCGCATACAGTTTCTCGAAGGGTCTCTGATCGTAGTGTCGCGTTAGCAGCATCCTGCAGTAGTGATAGCGAAGTCATAACAACATCAATCTCAGAACATAGTGGATACTACGGATCAAACCCTAACAAAACTAACTCGATTACATGATGAATCTCATCTAACCCACCACCGTCCAACAAGCCTATGAAGGAATTACTCACTCCCAGTGGTGAGCATCATCAAATTGGTGATGGAGGATGGTTGGTGATGACAAAGACCAAAGACCCCCCCTCTCCGGAGCCCCGAACGGGCTCTAGATCTGGCCTCCGGTGAAGAACAGGAGGTGGCGGCGGCTCCGTATCGTAAAACACGACGAAACTTCCTATCCTATTTTTTCTCCAAAAATAGGATTTTATAGCACTGGAATTAGGGTTAGTGGAGCCTTGTGGGCCCCACTACCCACCAAGGCGCGTCAGAGGGGGGCGCGCCCTGGTGCCTTGTGGGTAGCTGGACCCCCTCCAGTGGGTCTTGGTTCCAGTAATTTTTATATATTCCAAAATAATTCTCCAAAAGTTTCATCCAATTTCAAGAACTTTTATTTCTGCACAAAAACAACATCATGGTAGTTCTGCTAAAAATAGCGTCAGTCCGGGTTAGTTTCATTCAAATCATGCAAATTGGAGTCCAAAATAAGAGCAAAAGCGTTAGGAAAAGTAGATACGATGGAGACGTATC
The DNA here is from genome assembly GCF_018294505.1 of Triticum aestivum. Taxonomy (NCBI): domain Eukaryota; kingdom Viridiplantae; phylum Streptophyta; class Magnoliopsida; order Poales; family Poaceae; genus Triticum; species Triticum aestivum. Next base: position 569,833,439 of record NC_057803.1, on the reverse strand, counting down.
AACTCCCACAACCTTAACCCATTACTTGTCCTCAAGCAATTCAGTTGACAAACTGAAAGTGATAAAGAAAAACTTTTATGAACTCTTTTTACATATATATGCTTAAATAGCACCCAGGTTTTTAGCAAAGATTATAAATAACCATGCAAGAAATAAATCTTAGAAATTATATTCACACATATAAATGGCATAATCAACTAGCAAGCAATAATAAAATATTTCAAATGCCAACACTTTGTCAAAATAATTATGATATAACATGACAATAATGGTATCCCGTCAGCCCTTTCTCAGACCACAAAACATAAATGCAGAGCACCTCCAAAGTTCAAGCAGCGAGTAAACATTGTAACTCATGGTAGAAGAGATCTGGTCATGATGCATTCAACATTAACTACACACAATGCATCAGGACGACAATAGTGCACTCAGGACTGGTGCTTGTTTGAGAAGGTGATGACTCAACATAAAAGTAAAATAACATGAAAGTAAATAGATAGGCCCTTCGCGGAGGGAAGCAATGATTTGTAGAGTTGCCAGAGCTCAAAGCTTAAATCAGTGATAAATATAATTTTGGGAGGTACACCCTTCCTGTCAATGTTAGGACCAAGAGTTTTCAATATCTTCCTTGCTAAACACATTAGCAGCGGTTCCCAAGCGATAAAAGTAAATTTTAGTGGCAGTTCCTTTCGTTGTTCCTCCTTCTCATATTTGAGTCATAGGACCACCATACTATTAAGAGGGGTATAGGATCTTGAAGCTTAGGTCCATTGTGATGCTTAGCCAAAACCTATGAAAGACTGAGAGAAATCTCTCTCTGTTACAAATGGTTACCTGTCAGCTGAAGATATTGTTATTCAGAGCTATAGGAGATATATCTCGGAACGAGTTAACATTTCTTGCTTTGAAAGAAATGTTACCGTTGTGCTAAAAATCTGACTGTTGGAAACGTGTTGTTTGGTCATTGGCTGATCAGCGTGTCCAATTTGGTCATTTCCCATTAGGGAAGGCTGCGGCTATAAATAGCCACCCCGGTCCAACTTTGTCCATTGGATGCCCTGCTTTAAGATTTCTGAGAAGATTAATTGAGCATATCCTCTCAATAGATTTGAGTTTAAGATCCATCAAGAGAAAACCAAGAGCCAAAACTTAGATAGTGGTTGAGCATCAAATTAGATCCTAGTTAGAGTTCTCTAAGATCCATCGGAAGACGTAGTCCACCTTGTCCGCTGACGTCCCTTCATCAGCTTCGTCTTGCAAGGTGGAGAATGCCGCTCGGAAGATGCAGCGATGCCAACAACGAGTGAGGGAGGTGACTGCAGCGTCGTAGGGAGGTGCGGACATGGTCGAGCCGTAGTCTCCCTTGCCGAGCCCGGAACCCCGCACCCGTTCCATCGAAGCACCGAGGCGGATTACGTTGTTCGACCACATTGGGACAGAGGAGGATTCGACGGCCGGCTGAGCCATTTTGGAGAGCTCTCCGCCCATGCAGATGCCGGTGGTCGACGTATGTGACTGGCCGCAACTCATTTGAGCACGGATGAGCACGGGCACCGGCAGCGCCATGGCTGCCCTCGACATGTTTGACGGAATGACATAACAAGAGTAGGTACGTTCTGTTTGCCCCTGTCCGGTCAAAGTTGCATACGGCATGTTCAATGTTTTGCATATACCACTAGTTCATTTCGCAAACCATGATCATCTAGGAGGCGTTCGTGTAGAACATGAGCAATGATAATGAAGATCCGACCCAAATGGACTATGAATTGGAGGGCACCACATTTGAAGTTGGAACAACATCCGATCTCAATCCGAGCAAGAAGAAGAAGAAGAGCAAGATGGAGAAGGCAAGAGGTCCGTCTTTCTCAAAATTTGAGGATTTCTTGTTGGTCAAAGCTTGGTTGGCCAGAACAATGATCCAATATGCGGCACCAAGCAAAAAGGAGAATAAGTATTGGGAAAAGATTTGGAAGGAGTATCACGAACAAAAGGAGTATGTGGAACCGCATCCTATCATGACCACACGCAATGTGGCATATTTCCAACATCGATGGGGGGGGGGGGGTCATTCAAGGGGAAGTGAACAAGTACGTCAGCTACTACTCACAAGTGACCAAACGCCCTCAAAGTGGGATGGGAGTGACACTTCACGTAAGCTCAATGTGCTTCTTGTGTTTGCATTCTCATGCTCATACATATGTTGTTTGCTAGACGGCGGTGGCGACCACTTTGTATCACGAGGTGGAGAAGAAGCTGTTTGATTTTAGCTATTGTTGGATCTTATTGAATGGAGTGCCAAAGTGGACACAACTTGTGGCTGATCTCAAGAGCGACAAGAAGAGAAATGATGGCTCAAGCTCCCACCAATCAATTGGGTTGGACGATGAAGAGGACGATATTGTCGTCACGAATGGAAGAGCCACCATGCCAAAGGATAACCGACAAGTCATAGGAAACAAGTGGGAGAAGGCAAGGGCCTCCCATGGCAACGTGGCTACAAAAATATCGTCCACATGGACATGCACTTTTTAGGCAAGGGAGAACAAGAAAGAGGAGAGGTACAAGTGTTGGGGAATGTTGCATGGAAAACAAAAAAAATCTACGCACATGCAAGATCTATCCATGGAGACGCACAACTACAAGAGTGGAGAGTATATCTACGTACCCTCGTAGACCGTATAGCAGAAGCGTTTATCAACGCGGTTGATGTAGTCGAACACCTTCATGATCCAACCGCTCAAGTACCGAACATACGGCACCTCCGCTTCAGCACATGTTCAGCTCGATGACATCCTTGCCTTCTTGATCCAGCAAGATCAGTGAAGTAGTAGATAAGTTTTGGCAACACAATGACGTGGTGATGATGGCGATGCAACTATCTCCGCAGGGCTACGCCGAGCACTACGAAAATATGACCGAGGACGAACTAGAGGGAGAGGGGCACCGCACACAGCTTGGGGTTCGTGGTGTGTGTTGCCCCTCTCCCTCCACACACATATATATATAGGTGGAGGGGGAGAGGAGGCAGCCCCTAGGGCGCCCCCAAGTGGTTGGCGGCAGCCCTAGAAGCCCGCCTAGCCGCCCCCCTCCTTCCATATTTGAACATGGGGGGGAAGGAAAGGGGGACCGGTTGCCTTAGGGCGCCTCCCCTTTGCTTCCCTCCCTCCTTAGTGCGTGGGCAGGGGGTGGAGGGGCACGTCAGCCCCCTTGTGGGTTGGTGTGCTCTCCCCCATTGGCCCATAAGGCCCAATAACCTCCCGGGGCCTCCCGGAACCCCTTCCAACACTCCGATGAATACCCGGTACATCCTGAAACCTTTCCGGTGACCAAATAGCATCATCCTATATATATATATATATATATATCAAACTTTACCTCCAAACCATTCCGGAGCTCATCGTCATTTCCGTGACCTCATTCGGGACTCCGAACAACATTCGGTCATCAACTCACATAACTCATATAATACTATATCATCAACGAACGTAAAGTGTGCTGACCCTACGAGTTCGAGAATGATGTAGACATGACCGAGACGCCTCTCTGGTCAATAACCAATAGCGGAACCTCGATGCCCATATTGGTTCCTACATATTCTACGAAGATCTTTATCAGTCGAACCTTTATGACAAAATACACAATTCCCTTTGTATGTCAGTATGTTTTATTATTGCGTCTAGGGCATATTTCTATCAACAAGCACATGTTGGATGCGCAAAAGGAGAGGATGGAGTGGGACCAGAAGAGGGTGGAGAAGAAGCTAGAAATTGGAGGGAGAAGATCGAGTTGGAGAAGTAAGAGGACGCGCTCAAATGGGAACTCGAGAATGCCAAGACATTTGGAGAGATAGAGCATGAGAAGGAGAGGTTGCAACTCGCATGGGACGCCGAGGATACGAAGATCATGTTGACGAACGAAACCCTCTTGGATGAGCATGCAAAGAAGTGGCTTGCGGATAAGAAGAAGAAGATCAACAACCGAGGGGAGTACGAGGCGACGAGGGCGGCAGCGGGTCATGCGGCCAGGATGCAGGCAGAGGAGGCAGTCCGGATGCAGGTGGAGCAGGATGAGTAGGACGCAGTCTGCCTGGGCTCGGAGCAGGCAACACAGATGTCATCCAACCAGTGATCCGACAAGCGAGACACCCGTCACACTCGGACAATGATTTCATTTTGGCATGTACGACTTGTTGAACAATGATTTGCTATGCTTTGTTTCAAATAGTTGAGTTCGGACAATTTGTATCGGGAAAAGTCCAAAACAAACCTTAAACTTGTAGACGAAAGCTAAACTGAATCATGAATTTTCAATCCCTAAAATCAGCACATCGAATTCTCTAATCCCGGTCTGTTTTGAACCTTGAACGCATTCTCAAAGGATTGTCAATGTGGCATGTCTGACTCTGGGTGAACTCGACTAGGCTGGCTCACCAGGCGCGAAAAGTGTTTTTCTTTTTCATAACACGTGAATTAAAAATACCCTTTCTTTTCATAACGTGCGATTAAAATTACCACAAAAAACATTAAAGCTCACGGGATATCGAACTTGGAACCTAATGCTTCCAACATCCTCCCGCTAGCCACTATAAATTATGCCTTTTGGTGATAAATTAGAAGCGCGAACATATTTAACCACAATTTGTAATGTTGAGTTCTGAAAACTTTTTGGGAACATTTTCTTGAAACTTTTCATTAATTTTGAAATCCGAAGATTCTTAAAAGCAAAACACAATTTTTAGAATTCCAAACATTTTTTTGCAAAAAAATGTTAACAATATTTGGAATTACAATTTTTTTTTTGCAAAAATATGAAAAGTATTTGGAATTACAAACATTTTTAAAACAAATAAATTTTGAACACGTGGACCATTTTTAAATCCCCCCAAAAATAAAGTGCAAAAACTTTTTGAAAAAACAAGCATTTTTTGTAAACACGAGAGAGAGAGATCAAACACATAGCTACTGGTACATACCCTCAGCCCTGAGGGAGAACTACTCCCTCCTCGTCATGGAGAGCACCGGGATGATGAAGATGGCCACCGGAGAAGGATTCCCCCTCCGGTGGGGTGCCGTAACGGGTCTAGATTGGCTTTCGGTGGCTACGGAGGCTTCTGGCGGCGGAACTCCTGATCTATTGTGCTCACGGATGTTTTTAGGGTATATGGAGATATATAGGCGGAAGAAGTACGTCAGGGGGGCCACGAGGGGCTCACGAGGGTGGAGGGCGCGCCCCCTGCCTCGTGACCTCCTCGCAGATCCCCCGACGTGCACTCCAAGTCTTCTGGGCTTCTTTCCTTCCAAAAATGAGTTCCGTGAAGTTTCAGGTCAATTGGACTCCGTTTGGTTTTCCTTTTCTTCGAAACCCTAAAACAGGGTAAAAACAGAAACTGGCACTGGGCTCTGGGTTAATAGGTTAGTCCCAAAAATGATATAAAAGTGTATAATAAAGCCCATAAACGTTCAAAATAGTAAATAACATAGCATGGAGCAATCAAAAATTATAGATACGTTGGAGACGTATCACCCAGCGGTCGGAGCCGGCCCTTGAGTCGCCGGACATCGTGGCTGAGGAGCATCGACGAGCTGGTCGGTGGAGGAGGAGCTCCGGCGCACCCCTACCTGGCGCGCCAAATGTCGGATGTGGGGTTCCGGCAAACCCTTAAGGTTCGAACACTGGGGTGCACATGAAGTCTTTTCCTCCCACCGATCTACGCCCTAGCTCACTAAGATCTCGCGGACGAACTCGACGAACTCGTAACACAGAAAGACACGGGGTTTATACTGGTTCGGGCCACCGTTGTGGTGTAATACCCTACTCCAGTGTGGTGGTGGTGGATTGACTCTAGGGCTAATGATGAACAGTACAAGGGAAGAACAACCTCCTGAGGTTGAGGTGTTCTTGAGCTCGGCGAGCTTGCGTGTGTGAGGATGGTCTGAATGATCCGTCCCTTGCTAAGGTGGTGGCTAGTCCTATTTATATTGGCCTTGGTCCTCTTCCCAAATATTGAGCGGGAAGGGAGCCAACAATGGCGGGCCAATTTGAAGGGGGGCAGCTAGTACAAGCTATCCTGACAAAAGTGGTCTTCGCCTGCCAAAAGCTCTGGTGGTGACGCCATCTTGGGTTCCATGATGACCTCTGTCTTGCCGTCCTCCTGGTCTTGGTCTCGTTGCACCAATATAGCAACCTTCGCCTGATGCCTCGGTACTCTTCGCCTGCGCTAGCCTCCTTAGCACCAAAGAGGAAACAAGGACGCTGCGGGTGCTGGTGCCCGCCTGGCGCCCGCCTGGTGTCATGCGTCATGGCTCACGTCACGAGGGTCTCGTGAGGTTTTCCCCACCTTGATATCTCCGCTCCTCGTGAGCCTGCCCGGCTAGGCCACTCCCGGGGAGGTCTTGCGTCGTCCACCTCGCGAGGCTTGGACCCTCACGAGGGTCTTGAATGCTTTGCTGGTGAAGATGGGTCATATGGCCTGCTGGCTCAGCCACGCCGCGGGCCGCAGGCAGGCAAGTCTGGGGACCCCCGTTCCCAGAACACCGACACATATGTAAATCATTTTCATGGTCTAGCAAGTATTATTCTAAGGGATCAGTAGGTGGCACAGCAATAGAAGCAAGACCAATGAATTCATCTTTACTAGGTAATTCTTTTTCATGATGATTTCTACTAAACTTGGAAAAATTAAACTCATGAGACTCATTACCAAAGCTAACACCCACAGTTTGTTTCTGGCAATCTATCTTAGCATTAACTGTGTTCAAGAAGGGTCTACCAAATATAATGGGACAGAAGTCATCTTGCGGGGTGCCAAGAACAAGAAAATCAGTAGGATATTTTATTTTCCCACACAAGACTTCAACATCTCTAATAATCCCACAAGGTGATATGGTGTCTCTATTAGCAAGTTTAATAGTAACATCTATGTCTTCTAGCTCTGCAGGTGCTATGTCTTCTCTAATATCTTAATATAACTTGTAATAAATAGCATTCACACTAGCACCCATGTCACATAAACCATGATAGCAGTGATCTCCTATTTTAACTGAAATAACAGGCACACCAACAACTGATCTATGTTTATCTTTTTCATCAGGTTTAGCAATTCTAGCAGCGTCTTTGCAGAAGTAAATAACATGCCCATCCACATCTTGTTCTAAGAGATCTTTAACCATAACAATATTAGGTTCAATTCTAACTTATTCATCTGGTTTACGTGTTCTAACAGAGCTTTTGTTAACCACAGTTGCAACTTTAGCATGTTCCTTTATCCTAACAGGAAAAGGAGGTTTCTCAATATAAGCAGTAGGAACAACTGGGTCAACATTATAGAGAATAGTTTCTTCGTTAACTGGTACTGGTTCTTTAGTTTCTTATTTAATAGGTGGGTGATATTTAAGCCATTCCTCTTTAGGGAGTTCAGCACGAGTAGCAAAGGATTCACAAAAGTAGGCTACTATCTCAAAGTCAAGTCCATATTTAGTGATAAACTTTTGAAAAGCATCGGTATCCATAAAAGATTTAACACAATCATATTTAAGCTTTATACCTGACTCCTTACCTTTGTTGAGTTCCCAATCTTCAGAGTTGCGTTTAATTCTTTACAAAAGATCCCACCGGAATTCAATAGTCTTCTTGATAAAAGAACCAACACAAGAAGTATCCAGCATGGTTTGATCATTAGGAGAAGGCCGAGCATAAAAATTCTGAATAATAATTTCTCTTGAGAGCTCATGATTGGGACATGAATATAACATTGACTTAAGCCTCCCCCAAGCTAGAGTGATACTTTCTCCTTTACGAGGCCAAAAATTATATATATAATTCCAATCACGATGAACTAGATGCATAGGATAATTTTTTTTGGTGAAACTCCAATTTCAAACGATTCAAATTCCATGATCCAATATCATCGCATAGCCTATACCATGCAAATGCTTTTTCCTTCAAAGATAAAGCGATTTTTTTTTTCATAACTTCATCCCTGGGTAAACCTGCAAGCTTAAACAATCCACAAATTTGTTCTGCATGTATCAAGTGCAAGTCAGGATGTTCGGTTCCATCTCCTGCATAAGGATTAGCTAGCAGTTGTTCTATCATACCCGAAGGAATTTCATATTCAATATTTTCAGTAGGTGCAGTAGGTTGAGGGGCAATTAATTGTGGTTCCGGATGAGGTGAAGGTACCCCGAACAAACCCCTCAAAGAAGTGTTTTCCATAGTAGAACGTGACAATAAATTTCAGCACACTATATAAATGTTTCCTTACCGAATTCCACTTACGAAAGGCGCTTCACTCCCCGGCAACAGTGCCAGAAAATAGCCTTGATGACCCACAAGTATAGGGGATCAATTGTAGCTCTTTTCAATAAGTAAGAGTGTCGAACCCAACGAAGAGCAGAAGGAAATGACAAGTAGTTTTCAGTAAGGTAATGTCTGCAAGTGCTGAAATTGTAAGTAGGGAGTTGTTTGATAGCAAGATAATTTGTAACAAGCAAGTATGCAGCAAGGTAGCCCAATCCCTTTGAGGCAAAGGATAGGCCAAAACGGTCTCTTATAATAAGCAAAGCGTTCTTGAGGGTACACGGGAATTTCATCTAGTCACTTTCATCATGTTGGTTTGATTTGTGTTCGCTACTTTGATAATTTGATATGTGGGTGGACCGGTGCTTAGGTGTTGTTCTTTCTTGATAAAACCTCCTACTTATGATTAACCCTCCCGCAAGCATCTGCAACTACGAGAAAAGTATTAAGAATAAATTCTAACCATAGCATTAAACTTTAGGATCCAATCGGTCCCTTACAGAATAGCGCATAAACTGGGGTTTAAGTTTCTATCACTCTCGCAACCCACCATCTAATTGCTACTCCACAATGAATTCCCTTAGGCCCAAATATGGTGAAGTGTCATGTAGTCGACGTTCACATGACACCACTAAGGGAATCACAACATACATACTATCAAAATATCAAACACATATCAAATTCACATGATTACTTGCAACATGATTTATCCCGTGACCTCAAGAACAAAATTAACTACTCACAAACAAAGAACATGCTCATGATCAGAGGGGTATTAATATGCATGATGGATCTGAACATATAATCTTCCACCAAATAAACCATATAGTAATCAACTACAAGATGTAATCAACATTATTAGTCACCCCCTAGCAACAATCTATAGTTCCAGTAACAAGATTGAATATAAGAAATGAACTAGGGTTTGAGATGAGATGGTTTTGGTGAAAATTTTGATGGAGATTACCCTCCCCAAGATGGGAGAGTTGTTGGTGATGATGATGACGGTGATTTCCCCCTCCGGGAGGGAAGTTCCCCCAGCGGAAGGGCAAAAGTGCTCCTGCCCAACTTCCGCCTCGAGGCGGCGGCGCTCCATCCAGAAAGTATTATTCTAATTTTTTCTAGGTCAAAAACACTTACATACCAGAAGATGGGCACCAGAGGTGGGCCGAGGAGGGCACAATACACCAGGGCGTGTTAGGGGGGCCTGGCGCACCCAGGTGGGTTGTGCCCACCTGGTGGCCCCCTTTGGTACTTATTGGCCCCAATATTTCTTATATATTCCATAAAAAATCTCCGTGAAGTTTCAGCCCATTTGGAGTTGTGCAGAATAGGTGGCATGACGTAGCTTTTTCAGGTCTAGATTTCCAGCTGCCGGAATTCCCCCTCTTTGTGTGTGCCTTGCAAATTATGAGAAAAAAGGCATTAGAATTACTCCAAAAAGCATTATTATGGATAAAAACATTATAAATAAAACTAAGAAAACATGATGCAAATGGACGTATCACAGCTACCTAGGGCACCCTAGGGTAGGTGCCTCCACTACAAATCCAATATTTTTAAAGAGCCTCCACTACAAATCTGCTTCTCCCTCGTCCTCTTGAATAAAACCGATGATGCGTGCGGCGGTAGGGTTTGTAGGAGTACTACAGCATGTGGGCCATGTCATAGTAAACGGGAGATGGATTGAGTTCGAGTCGACGCCTTAATATGTGTGGGCCGCTTGGTTTTACGAGAACGAGGTAGCATTTTGGGTTCGGGGGCCAATGGAGATATACGTACAAAAAATTGTGGATGTAGGTTTGACCGAAAGGCAATGATGCATGGGCCCTGCAGTTTGATATACCCATGGCCGCATGAAATTTGCTACTCTACTCAAAACTAGTAAGGTACATGTAACACCCCAAGAACGGAGCTTCAGATGCCTTCCAGGGTTTCTGGGTTTCGTCGTGTGATTTGTTTGGTTCATTTCATTCTTCATTGCATCATGTGCATTGCATCATGCCATCATGCCATCATGCCATTTCTTTTCTTAACTCAACTAGATTAATGGCATGGATCTTTGATCCATTTAAATTGTGGTAATTCACATGGTGATTCTCTTTATAACATATCCTCCTGATATTAGGGAGCTATATTAAATATTCCATCTTCGGAATCACCCATAACACACGTGCAAAATATTTTCCATGTCTATTCCTCTTCGAGTTTGACCTTCAAACCTTGCCAATATTTCTCATCTCTTTTATCGAGGCTCCTCTAAAAAAATCTCAGCCCATTTAGAGTCCTTTCGAATGGGTTTCAAAATTCAAACATGTTGAATTAAATTCAACATGTGCGAATCTATTGTTCTCCAAAAATCCTCTTGCCATTTTATTTAAATTCCTCACATTTTTGCGAGTCCGGGAATATTATCCGCGTGCGCTATTTTTTCCCTAACCCCTCCCTCTTTCTTTTTCTTCCCCACTTTTGTTTTCTGCTATAGAAATAAGAAGAGGGAGAGAGAGATTGCGCCCGCCGGCCTTTTGGGCCTCTCAATCATCCGTCGGCCCACCTAAGCCCTCTCTCTCTCTCTCTCCACTAGGCCTCCCTAGGCCAACTCCCCCGCAGGCCCAGCCTGCACAGGACCTAACCCTAGCGCCAGGGGAGGCCTCCCACTCGATCCCCTGCGCCCGTCCTCCTCGTTCCCTCACGCCGCAGGGAACCGCACGCCCGAACCACCATCTCCCTCGATCCCATCTTCCTCCCGCAGCCTCTCCCTCTCGATCCCTCCCTCGCTCGAGCCCTCCGGGCTCCTCTCATGGCGCCCGCATCCCTCTTCACCTCCTCGATTCCCCACCGCATGGCTCGGCGCCAGCGCCGCTACTACTTCGTCGCCCGTGTCGCCATGGTCCTCCTTGCGCCTCTGCTTCCTCACCTACGGCTCCGCCGCCCCATGTCCACGTCGCCTGCCACCAGCAGGATGCCTCCGCAGCACCGACCAGTGCCGGCCTCGACTGCCTCCTTTGCTCTGCCTCCATCGCTGGCGACCACGACCAGCGCCCACCTCTTGGAGCTCGACGCCCCTGCCGCATCCTCTTCTGTGGCTGCAGAAGCCTGCCGCGAGCATGCCGCCGTGCTGCTTCACCGTCCATGGCCACCGCCTGCTCGCCTTGGCCTCCTGCCATAGAGCTGCCGCTGCCGGCGTCCACCTCCTCGCCCATGCCTCCCCGTCGCTCTTCCTTCACATGAACTGCTGCAGGAGCACCAAAGCCACCAGGCCGTCATCCCACGCTCAAGCTCCTCCGCCCCTGGGCTCCGTTCGCGCCGCCGTTTGTCCGGATCCGACGCCGGCCGACCAGGATCCACTTGTCTTTGCCGTTACCGGCGCTACAGGAACCCTGCTTTAAGTCCCCGTCGCCAATCTGGCCTTGCACATCTTGTTTGACCCAAGGAGACCCACACCGCCGGCAAGACCAAGGATGCCCGAACGAGTGCTGACCGAAACGCCTAAGTGTTGGAAATATGCCCTAGAGGCAATAATAAATTGGTTATTATTATATTTCCTTGTTCATGATAATCATTTATTATCCATGCTAGAATTGTATTGATAGGAAACTCAGATACATGTGTGGATACATAGACAACACCATGTCCCTAGTAAGCCTCTAGTTGACTAGCTCGTTGATCAATAGATGGTTACGGTTTCCTGACCATGGACATTGGATGTCGTTGATAACGGGATCACATCATTAGGAGAATGATGTGATGGACAAAGACCCAATCCTAAGCCTAGCACAAGATCATGTAGTTCGTATGCTAAAGCTTTTCTAATGTCAAGTATCATTTCCTTAGACCATGAGATTGTGTAACTCCTGGATACCGTAGGAGTGCTTTGGGTGTGCCAAACGTCACAACGTAACTGGGTGGCTATAAAGGTACACTACAGGTATCTCCAAAAGTGTCTGTTGGGTTGGCACGAATCGAGACTGGGATTTGTCACTCCGTGTAAACGGAGAGGTATCTCTGGGCCCACTCGGTAGGAAATCATCATAATGTGCACAATGTGATCAAGGAGTTGATCACGGGATGATGTGTTATGAAACGAGTAAAGAGACTTGCCGGTAATGAGATTGAACAAGGTATCGGGATACCGACGATCGAATCTCGGGCAAGTATCATACCGATAGACAAAGGGAATTGTATACGGGATTGATTAAGTCCTTGACATCATGGTTCATCTGATGAGATCATCGTGGAACATGTGGGAGCCAACATGGGTATCCAGATCCCGCTGTTGGTTATTGACCGGAGAGTCATCTCGGTCATGTCTGCATGTCTCCCGAACCCGTAGGGTCTACACACTTAAGGTTCGGTGACGCTAGGGTTATAGAGATATTAGTATGCGGTAACCCGAAAGTTGTTCGGAGTCCCGGATGAGATCCCGGATGTCATGAGGAGTTCCGGAATGGTCCGGAGGTAAAGATATATATATGGGAAGTCTTGTTTTGGTCGCCGGAAAAGTTTCGCGCATTATCGGTATTGTACCGGGAGTGTCGAAAGGGGTCCGGGGGTCCACCAAGGGGGTCCACCTGCCCCGAGGGGCCACATGTTGGAAATATGCCCTAGAGGCAATAATAAAAGTATTATTATTATATTTCCTTGTTCATGATAATTGTCTTTTATTCATGCTATAACTGTATTATCCGGAAATCGTAATACACGTGTGAATACATAGACCACAATATGTCCCTAGTGAGCCTCTAGTTGACTAGCTCGTTGTGATCAACAGATAGTCATGGTTTCCTGGCTATGGACATTGGATGTCGTTGATAACGGGATCACATCATTAGGAGAATGATGTGATGGACAAGACCCAATCCTAAGACTAGCACAAAAGATCGTGTAGTTCATTTGCTAGAGCTTTGCCAATGTCAAGTATCTCTTCCTTTGACCATGAGAGCGTGTAACTCCTGGATACCGTAGGAGTGCTTTGGGTGTATCAAACATCACAATGTAACTGGGTGACTATAAAGGTGCACTACAGGTATCTCCGAAAGTATCTATTGTTTTATGCGGATCGAGACTGGGATTTGTCACTCCGTGTAAACGGAGAGGTATCTCTGGGCCCACTCGGTAGGACATCATCATATGCGCAATGTGACCAAGGAGTTGATCACGGGATGATGTGTTACGGAACGAGTAAAGTGACTTGCCAGTAACGAGATTGAACAAGGTATTGGATACCGACGATCGAATCTCGGGCAAGTAACATACCGATAGACAAAGGGAATTGAATACGGGATTGATTAAGTCCTTGACATCGTGGTTCATCCGATGAGATCATCGTGGAACATGTGGGAGCCATCATGGGTATCCAGATCCCGCTGTTGGTTATTGACCGGAGAACGTCTCGGTCATGTCTACATGTCTCCCGAACCCGTAGGGTCTACACACTTAAGGTTCGATGACGCTAGGGTTATAAAGGAAGTTTGTATGTGGTTACCGAATGTTGTTCGGAGTCCCGGATGAGATCCCGGACGTCACGAGGACTTCCGGAATGGTCCGGAGGTAAAGATTTATATATGGGAAGTCCTATTTTGGCCACCGGAAAATGTTCGAGATTTTCGGTATTGTACCGGGAAGGTTCTAGAAGGTTCCGGAGTGGTGCCCACCTGCATGGGGGGACCCACATGGACGTGGGTACCCCCACACCCCTGGTCAAGGCGCACCAAGATCCCCCCTTAGAAGGAATAAGATCATATCCCGAAGGGATAAGATCAAGATCCCTAAAAAGGGGGGATAACAATCGGTGGGGAAGGAAATAATGAGATTTCTTTCCTCCCACCTTGGCCAACGCCCCAATGGACTTGGAGGGCAAGAAACCAGCCCCTCCACCCCTATATATAGTGGGGAGGCGCATGGGAGCTATACACGAAGTTCTGGCACAGCCCTACCTCTCTTCCTACTCCTCCTCTCCCATGGTGCTTGGCGAAGCCCTGCTGGATTGCCACGCTCCTCCACCACCACCACGCCGTTGTGCTGCTGTTGGATGGAGTCTTCCTCAACCTCTCCCTCTCTCCTTGCTGGATCAAGGCGTGGGAGACGTCATCGGGCTGTACGTGTGTTGAACGCGGAGGTGCCGTCCGTTCGGCACTAGGATCATCGGTGATTTGAATCACGACGAGTACGACTCCATCAACCCCGTTCACTTGAATGCTTCCGCTTAGCAATCTACAAGGGTATGTAGATGCACTCTCTTTCTACTCGTTGCTGGTCTCTCCATAGATAGATCTTGGTGACACGTAGGAAAATTTTGAATTTCTGCTACGTTCCCCAACAGTGGTATCAGAGCCAGGTTTATTGCGTAGATTCTTTGCACGAGTAGAACACAAAGTAGTTGTGGGCGTTGATGTTGTTCAATATGCTTACCGTTACTAGTCCAATCTTGTTTCGACGGTATTGTGGGATGAAGCGGCCCGGACCGACCTTACACGTACTCTTACGTGAGACAGGTTCCACCGATTGACATGCACTTGGTGCATAAGGTGGCTAGCGGGTGCCAGTCTCTCCCACTTTAGTCGGAATGGATTCGATGAAAAGGGTCCTTATGAAGGGTAAATAAAAATTGGCATATCACGTTGTGGTCTTGCGTAGGTAAGAAACGTTCTTGCTAGAAACCCATATCAGCCACGTAAAACATGCAACAACAATTAGAGGACGTCTAACTTGTTTTTGCAGGGTATGCTATGTGATGTGATATGGCCAAGAAGAATGTGATGAATGATATGTGATGTATGAGATTGATCATGTTCTTGTAATAGGATTCACGACTTGCATGTCGATGAGTATGACAACCGGCAGGAGGCATAGGAGTTGTCTTTATTTATTGTATGACCTGCGTGTCATTGAAGAACGCCATGTAAACTACTTTACTTTATTGCTAAACGCGTTAGTCATAGAAGTAGAAGTAGTCGTTGGCGTGACAACTTCATGAAGACACGATGATGGAGATCATGGTGTCGTGCCGGTGACGATGATGATCATGGAGCCCCGAAGATGAAGATCAAAAGGAGCAAAATGATATTGGCCATATCATGTCACTATTTGATTGCATGTGATGTTTATCATGTTTATGCATCTTGTTTGCTTAGGACGACGGTAGTAAATAAGATGATCCCTTACAAAATTTCAAGAAGTGTTCTCCCCTAACCGTGCACCGTTGCTACAGTTCGTCGCTTCTAAGCACCACATGATGATCGGGTGTGATGGATTCTTACGTTCACATACAACGGGTGTAAGACAGTTTTACACAGCGAAAACACTTAGGGTTAACTTGACGAGCCTAGCATGTGCAGACATGGCCTCGGAACACGGAGACCGAAAGGTCGAGCATGAGTCGTATGGTAGATACGATCAACATGAAGATGTTCACCGATGATGACTAGTCCGTCTCACGTGATGATCGGACACGGCCTAGTTGACTCGGATCATGTGATCACTTAGATGACCAGAGGGATGTCTATCTAAGTGGGAGTTCATAAGATGAACTTAATTATCCTGAACATAGTCAAAAGACCTTTTGCAAATTATGTCGTAGCTCGCGCTTTAGTTCCACTGTTTAGATATGTTCCTAGAGAAAATATAGTTGAAAGTTGATAGTAGCGATTATGCGATCAGTAGAAAGCTTATGTCCTTAATGCACCGCTCAGTGTGCTGAACCCCAACGTCGTTTGTCGATGTTGCGAACATCGGACATACACGTTTTGATAACTACGTGATAGTTCAATTAAATGGTTTAACTAGAGGCACCAAAGACGTTTTCGAAACGTCGCGGAACATATGAGATGTTTCGAGGGCTGAAATTGGGATTTCAGGCTCGTGCCCACGTCAAGAGGTATAAGACCTCCGACGATTTTCTTAGCCTGCAAACTAAGGGAGAAAAGCTCAATCGTTGAGCTTGTGCTCAGATTGTCTGAGCACAACAATCACTTGAATCGAGTGGGAGTTGATCCTCCAGATGAGATAGTGATGTTTCCCCAAAGTCATTGCCACCAAGCTGCTAGAGCTTCGTGATTAACTATAACATATCAGGGATAGATATGATGATCCTTGAAATATTCATGATGTTTGACACCGCGAAAGTAGAAATCAAGAAGGAGCATCAATTGTTGATGGTTGGTGAAACCACTAGTTTCAAGAAGGGCAAGGGAACAAAGGGATACTTCATGAAACGGCAATTCAGCTGCTACTCTAGTGAAGAAACCCAAGGTTGAACCCAAACCCGAGACTAAGTGCTTCTGTAATAAGGGGAACAACCACTGGAGCAGCATTACCCTAGATACTTGGTAGATGAGAAGGCTGGCAAGGTCGATAGAAGTATATTGGATATACATTATGTTAATGTGTACTTTACTAGTACTCCTAGTAGCACCAGGGTATTGGATACCAGTTCGGTTGCTAAGTGTTAGTAACTCGAAATAAAAGCTACGGAATAAACGGAGACTAGCTAAAGGTGAGCTGACGATATATGTTGGAAGTGTTTCCAAGGTTGATATGATCAAGCATCGCACGCTCCCTCTACCACCGAGATTGGTGTTTGCGTTGAGCATAGACATGATTGGATTATGTCTATCGCAATACGGTTATTCATTTAAGGAGAATAATGGTTACTCTATTTTTGAATAATACCTTCAATGGTCTTGCACCTAAAGGAATGGTTTATTGAATCTCGGTCGTAGTGATACACATTTTCATGCCAAAAGATATAAGATAGTAATGATAGTACCACTTACTTGTGGCACTGCCATGTAAGTCATAATGGTATAAAACGCATGAAGAAGCTCCATGTTGATGGATCTGTGGACTCACTCGTTTTTGAAAAGTTTGAGACATGCGAACCATGTCTATTGGTGTATATGCATGAAGAAACTCCATGCAAATGGATCGTTCGGACTCACTTGATTTTGAATCACTTGAGATATGCAAATCATACCACATGGGCAAGATGACTGAAAAGCCTCATTTTCAGTAAGATGGAACAAGATAGCAACTTGTTGGAAGTAACACATTTTGATGTGTGCAGTCGAATGAGTGCTGAGGCATGCAGTGAATATCATTATGTTCTTACTTCACAGATGATTCGAGTAAATGTTGAGTATATTTACTTGATGAAACACAAGTCTGAATTATTGAATGGTTCAAGTAATTCCAGAGAGAAGTAGCAGATCATTGTGACAAGAGGATAAAATGTCTATGATATGATCATAGAGATGAATATCTGAGTTACGAGTTTTGGCACACAATTAAGACATTGTGGAAATTGTTTCGCAATTAATACCGCCTGGAACACCATAATGTGATGGTGTGTCCGAACATCATAGTTGCACCCTATTGGATATGGTGCGTACCATGATGTCTCTTATCGAATTACCACTATCGTTCATGGGTTAGGCATTAGAGACAACCACATTCACTTTAAATAGGGCACCACGTAATTCCGATGAGATGACACCGTATGAATTATGGTTTAGAGAAACCTAAGTTGTCGTTTCTTAAAAGTTTGGGGCTGCGACACTTATATGAAAAAGGTTTTAGGTTGATAAGCTCGAACCCAAAGCGGATAAAATGCATCTTCATAGGAAACCCAAAACAGTTGGGTATACCTCCTAATTCAGATCCGAAAGCAATATGGATTGTTTCTAGAATCGGGTCCTTTCTCGAGGAAAAGTTTCTCTCGAAAGAATTGAGTGGGAGGATGGTGGAGACTTGATGAGGTTATTGAACCGTCTCTTCAACTAGTGTGTGGCAGAGCACATGAAGTTGTTCTTATGGCACCTACACCAATTGAAGTGGAAGCTTATGATATTGATCATGAAACTTCGGATCAAGTCACTCCCAAACCTCGTAGGATGACAAGGATGCGTACTACTTCAGAGTGGTACGTAATCCTGTCTTGAAGGTCATGTTGCTAGACAACAATGAACCTACGAGCTATGGAGAAGCGATGGTGGGCCCGGATTCCGATAAATGGCTTGAGGCCATAAAATCCGAGAGAGGACCCATGTATGAAAACAAAGTGTAGACTTTGGCAGAACGGCTCGATGGCCGTAAGGCTAATGAGTACAGATGGATTTCAAAAGGAAGACGGACAATGATGGTAAATGTCACCATTAAGAAAGCTCGACTTGTCGTTAAGATGTTTTCCGACAAGTTCAAGGAGTTGACTACGATGAGATTTTCTCACTCGTAGCGATGCTAAGAGTCTGTTGGAATTATATTAGCGATTACTGCATTATTTATGAAATCTTGCAGATAGGATGTCAAAACATTGTTTCCTCGACGATTTTATGAGGAAAGGTTGTATGTGATACAACCGGAAGGTTTTGTCAATCCCGAAAGATGCTAATAAGTATGCAAAGCTCCAGCAATCCTTCTAAGGACTGGAGTGAGCATCTCGGAGTTGGAATGTATGCTTTGATGATGATCAAAATTTTTGGGTTTGTACAAAGTTTATGAGAAACTTGTATTTCCAAAGAAGTGAGTGGGAGCACTATAGAATTTCTGATGAGTATATGTTGTTGACATATTGTTGATCAGAAATGACGTAGAATTTCTGGAAAGCATATAGGGTTATTTTGAAAGTGTTTTTCAATGGAAAGCCTGGATTAAGCTACTTGAACATTGAGCATCAAGATCTATAAGGATAGATCAAAATGCTTAATAATACTTTCAAATGAGCACATACCTTGACATGATCTTGAAGGTGTTCAAGATGGACCAGTCAAAGAAGGAGTTCTTGCCTGAGTTGTAAGGTACGAAGTTAAGACTTAAAGCTCGACCACGGCAGAATAGAGAGAAAGGACGAAGGTCGTCCCCTATGCTTAAGACGTAGGCTCTTCAGTATGCTATGCTGTGTACCGCACCTGAAGTGTGCCTTGCCATGAGTCAGTCAAGGGGTACAAGAGTGATCCAAGAATGGCTCACAGGACAGTGGTCAAAGTTATCCTTAGTAACTAGTGGACTAAGGAATTTTCTCAATTATGGAGGTGCTAAAAGAGTTCGTCGTAAAGGTTACGACGATGCAAGCTTGACACCTATCCGGATAGCTCTGAGTAGAGAGACCGGATACATATAATGGAGCAATAATTTAGAATAGCTCCAAGTAGAACAGTTGTTTGGAATAGCTCCAAATAGAGCGTGGTAGCTGCATCTAGGAGATGACATAGAGATTTGTAAAGCACACACGGATCTGAAAGGTTCAGACCCGTTGACTAAAACCTCTCTCACAAGCAACATGATCAAACATAAAACTCATTGAGTGTTAATCACATAGTGATGTGAACTAGACTACTGACTCTAGTAAACTCTTGGGTATTAGTCACATGGCGATGTGACCTGTGAGTGTTAATCACATGGCGATGTGAACTAGATTATTGAATCTAGTGCAAGTGGGAGACTGTTGGAAATATGCCCTAGAGGCAATAATAAAAGTATTATTATTATATTTCCTTGTTCATGATAATTGTCTTTTATTCATGCTATAACTGTATTATCCGGAAATCGTAATACACGTGTGAATACATAGACCACAATATGTCCCTAGTGAGCCTCTAGTTGACTAGCTCGTTGTGATCAACAGATAGTCATGGTTTCCTGGCTATGGACATTGGATGTCGTTGATAACGGGATCACATCATTAGGAGAATGATGTGATGGACAAGACCCAATCCTAAGACTAGCACAAAAGATCGTGTAGTTCATTTGCTAGAGCTTTGCCAATGTCAAGTATCTCTTCCTTCGACCATGAGAGCGTGTAACTCCTGGATACCGTAGGAGTGCTTTGGGTGTATCAAACGTCACAACGTAACTGGGTGACTATAAAGGTGCACTACAGGTATCTCCGAAAGTATCTATTGTTTTATGCGGATCGAGACTGGGATTTGTCACTCCCTGTAAACGGAGAGGTATCTCTGGGCCCACTCGGTAGGACATCATCATATGCGCAATGTGACCAAGGAGTTGATCACGGGATGATGTGTTACGGAACGAGTAAAGTGACTTGCCAGTAACGAGATTGAACAAGGTATTGGATACCGACGATCGAATCTCGGGCAAGTAACATACCGATAGACAAAGGGAATTGAATACAGGATTGATTAAGTCCTTGACATCGTGGTTCATCCGATGAGATCATCATGGAACATGTGGGAGCCATCATGGGTATCCAGATCCCGCTGTTGGTTATTGACCGGAGAACGTCTCGGTCATGTCTACATGTCTCCCGAACTCGTAGGGTCTACACACTTAAGGTTCGATGACGCTAGGGTTATAAAGGAAGTTTGTATGTGGTTACCGAATGTTGTTCGGAGTCCCGGATGAGATCCGGACGTCACGAGGACTTCCGGAATGGTCCGGAGGTAAAGATTTATATATGGGAAGTCCTATTTTGGCCAGCGGAAAATGTTCGGGATTTTCGGTATTGTACCGGGAAGGTTCTAGAAGGTTCCGGAGTGGGGCCCACCTGCATGGGGGGACCCACATGGACGTGGGTACCCCCACACCCCTGGTCAAGGCGCACCAAGATCCCCCCTTAGAAGGAATAAGATCATATCCCGAAGGGATAAGATCAAGATCCCTAAAAAGGGGGGATAACAATCGGTGGGGAAGGAAATAATGAGATTTCTTTCCTCCCACCTTGGCCAACGCCCCAATGGACTTGGAGGGCAAGAAACCAGCCCCTCCACCCCTATATATAGTGGGGAGGCGCATGGGAGCTATACACGAAGTTCTGGCACAACCCTACCTCTCTTCCTACTGCTCCTCTCCCATGGTGCTTGGCGAAGCCCTGCTAGATTGCCACGCTCCTCCACCACCACCACGCCGTTGTGCTGCTATTGGATGGAGTCTTCCTCAACCTCTCCCTCTCTCCTTGCTGGATCAAGGCGTGGGAGACGTCACCGGGCTGTACGTGTGTTGAACGCGGAGGTGCCGTCCGTTCGGCACTAGGATCATCGGTGATTTGAATCACGACGAGTACGACTCCATCAACCCCGTTCACTTGAATGCTTCCGCTTAGCGATCTACAAGGGTATGTAGATGCACTCTCTTTCTACTCGTTGCTGGTCTCTCCATAGATAGATCTTGGTGACACGTAGGAAAATTTTGAATTTTTGCTACGTTCCCCAACACCACATGGGCTGTAGGGGTGTGCGCCTTGGCCTATATGGGCCAAGGGCACCAGCCCCAAGAGGCCCATGCGCCAAGAGATAAGGGAAAGGAAGAGTCCTAAAGGGGGAAGGCACCTCCTAGGTGCCTTGGAGAGGATGGACTCCTCCCTGGCCGCACCCTTCCTTGGAGGAAGGGCCAAGGCTGCGCCCCCCCTCTCCCTTGGCCCTATATATAGTGGGGGGAAGGGAGGGCAGTCACACCTAAGCCCTGGCGCCTCCCTCTCCTTCCCGTGACACATCTCCCTCCTCCCGCAGCGCTTGGCGAAGCCCTTTTGGAATCCCGCTACTTCCACCACCACGCCGTCGTGCCGCTGGATCACCATCTACCTCTCCTCCCCCCTTGCTGGATCAAGAAGGAAGAGACGTTGCTGCTCCGTACATGTGTTGAACGCGGAGGTGTCGTCCGTTCGGCGCTAGGATCATCGGTGATTTGGATCACGCCGAGTACGACTCCATCAACCCCGTTCTCTTGAACGCTTCCGCGCGCGATCTACAAGGGTATGTAGATCCACTCCTCCCTCGTTGCTAGATGACTCCATAGATTGATCTTGGTGACACGTAGGAAAATTTTGAATTATTGCTACGTTCCCCAACAGTGGCATCATGAGCTAGGTCTTTCCGTAGATTCTATGCACGAGTAGAACACAAAGTAGTTGTGGGCGTTGATTTTGTTCAATATGCTTACCCTTACTAGTCCAATCTTGATTCGGCGGCATTGTGGGATGAAGCGGCCCGGACCAACCTTACACGTACGCTTACGTGAGACCGGTTCCACCGACTGACATGCACTAGTTGCATAAGGTGGCTGGCGGGTGTCTGTCTCTCCCACTTTAGTCGGATCGGATTCGTTGAAAAGGGTCCTTATGAAGGGTAAATAGCAATTGGCATATCACGTTGTGGTTTTTGCGTAGGTAAGAAACGTTCTTGCTAGAAACCCATAGCAGCCATGTAAAACATGCAAACAACAATTAGAGGACGTCTAACTTGTTTTGCAGGGTATGCTATGTGATGTGATATGGCCAAAAAGAATGTGATGAATGATATGTGATGTATGAGATTGATCATGTTCTTGTAATAGGAATCACGACTTGCATGTCGATGAGTATGACAACCGGCAGGAGCCATAGGAGTTGTCTTTATTTATTGTATGACCTGGGCGTCATTGAACAACGCCATGTAATTACCTTACTTTATTGCTAACCGGTAGCCATAGTAGTATAAGTAATAGTTGGTGAGCAACTTCATGGAGACACGATGATGGAGATCATGATGATGGAGATCATGGTGTCATGCCGGTGACGATGATGATCATGGAGCCCCGAAGATGGAGATCAAGAGGAGCAAAGTGATGATGGCCATATCATGTCACTATTTGATTGCATGTGATGTTTATCATGTTTATGCATCTTGTTTACTTAGAACGACGGTAGTAAATAAGATGATCCCTCATAATAATTTCAAGAAAGTGTTCCCCCTAACTGTGCACCGTTGCGAAAGTTCGTCGTTTCGAAGCACCACGTGATGATCGGGTGTGATAGATTCTTACGTTCGAATACAATGGGTGTTGACGAGCCTAGCATGTACAGACATGGCCTCGGAACACATGTGAAACACTTAGGTTGACTTGACGAGCCTAGCATGTACAGACATGGCCTTGGAACACAAGAGACTGAAAGGTCGAGCATGAGTCGTATGGTAGATACGATCAACATGAAGATGTTCACCGATGATGACTAGTCCGTCTCACGTGATGATCGGACACGGCCTAGTTGACTCGGATCATGTAATCACTTAGATGACTAGAGGGATGTCTATCTGAGTGGGAGTTCATAAGATGAACTTAATTATCCTGAACATAGTCAAAAGGTCTTCGCAAATTATGTCATGGCTCATGTTTCTGTTCTACTGTTTAGATATGTTCCTAGAGAAAATTTAGTTGAAAGTTGATAGTAGCAATTATGCGGACTAGGTCCGTAAACTGAGGATTGTCCTCATTGCTTCATAGAAGGCTTATGTCCTTAATGCACCGCTCAGTGTGCTGAGCCTCGAACGTCGTCTGTGGATGTTGCAAACATCTGACATACACATTTTGATAACTGCGTGATAGTTCAGTTAAACGGTTTAGAGTTGAGGCACCGAAGACGTTTTAAAACGTCGTGAAACATATGAGATGTTTCGAGGGCTGAAATTGGGATTTCAGTCTCGTGCCCACGTCAAGAGGTATAAGACCTCCGACGATTTTCTTAGCCTGCAAACTAAGGGAGAAAAGCTCAATTGTTGAGCTTGTGCTCAGATTGTCCGAGTACAACAATCATTTGAATCGAGTGGGAGTTGATCTTCCAGATGAGATAGTGATGTTTCTCCGAAGTCATTACCACCAAGCTGCTAGAGCTTCGTGATGAACTATAATATATCAGGGACATATATGATGATCCTTGAGATATTCGCGATGTTTGACACCACAAAAGTAGAAATCAAGGAGCATCAATTGTTGATGGTTGGTGAAACCACTAGTTTCAAGAAGGGCAAGGGCAAGAAGGGATACTTCATGAAACGGCAAATCAGCTGCTGCTCTAGTGAAGAAACCCAAGGTTGAACCCAAACCCGAGACTTAGTGCTTCTGTAATAAGGGGAACAGCCACTGGAGCAGAATTACCGTAGATACTTGGTGGATGAGAAGGCTGGCAAGGTCGATAGAAGTATATTGGATATACATTGTGTTGATGTGTACTTTACTAGTACTCCTAGTAGCACCATGGTATTAGATACCGGTTCGGTTGCTAAATGTTAGTAAACTCGAAATAAAAGGCTGCGGAATAAATGGAGACTAGCTAAAGGTGAGATGACGATATGTGTTGGAAGTATTTCCAAGGTTGATCAAATATCGTACGCTCCCTCTACCATCGAGATTGGTGTTTGCGTTGAGCATAGACATGATTGGATTATGTCTATTGCAATACGGTTATTCATTTAAAGAGAATAATGGTTACTCTGTTTATTTGAATAATACCTTCAATGGTCTTACACCTGAAATGAATGGTTTATTGAATCTCGATCGTAGTGATACACATGTTCATGCCAAAAGATAGTAATGATAGTACCACCTACTTGTGGCACTGCCACGTAAGTCATATCGGTATGAAATGCATGAAGAAGCTCCATGTTGATATGCGAACCATGTCTATTGGTGTATATGCATGAAGAAACTCCATGCAAATGGACCGTTTGGACTCACTTGATTTTGAATCACTTGAGACATGCAAATCATACCACATGGGCAAGATGACTGAAAGCCTCGTTTTCAGTAAAATGGAACTAGAAAGCAACTTGTTGGAAGTAATACATTTTGATGTGTGCAATCCAATGAGTGCTGAGGCATGTAGTGGATATCGTTATGTTCTTACTTCACAAATGATTTGAGTAGATGTTGAGTATATTTACTTGATGAATCACGAGTCTGAATTATTGAAAGGTTCAAGTAATTTCAGGGTGAAGTTGAAAGATCGTCGTGACAGGAGGATAAAATATCTATGATATGATCATAGAGATGAATATCTGAATTACGAGTTTGGCACAGAATTAAGACATTGTGGAAATTGTTTCACAACTACTACATCCTGGAACACCATAGTGTGATGGTGTGTCCGAACATCATAACTGCACCCTATTGGATATGATGCATACCATGATGTCTCTTATCGAATTACCATGATAGTTTATGGGTTAGGCATTAGAGACAACCACATTCACTTTAAATAGGGCACCACGTAATTCCGATGAGATGACACCGTATGAACTATGGTTTAGAGAAACCTAAGCTGTCATTTCTTAAAAGTTTGGGGCTGCGACGCTTACGTGAAAAAGGTTTCAGGATGATAAGCTCGAACCCAAAGCGGATAAATGCATCTTCATAGGACACCCAAAACAATTGGGTATACCTCCTATTTCAGATCTGGAAGCAAAAGTGATTGTTTCTAGAAACGGGTCCTTTCTCGAGGGAAAGTTTCTCTCGAAAGAATTGAGTGGGAGGATGGTGGAGACTTGATAAGGTTGTTGAACTGTTGGGTTTCGTAGTAATTTCAAAAAATTTCCTACGCACACGCAAGATCATGTGATGCATAGCAATGAGAGGGGAGAGTGTTGTCTACGTACCCACGCAGACCGACTACGGAAGCATTGATGCAACGTAGAGGAAGTAGTCGTACGTCTTCACGATCCAACCGATCAAGTACCGAAACTACGGCACCTCCGAGTTTGAGCACACGTTCAGCTCGATGACGATCCCCGGACTCCGATCCAGCAAAGTGTCAGGGAAGAGTTCTGTCAGCACGACGGCGTGGTGACGATCTTGATGCACTACAGCAGCAGGGCTTCGCGTAAACTCCGCTACAGTATTATCGAGGAATATGGTGGCTGGGGCACCGCACACGGCTAAGGAATAGATCACGTGGATCAACTTGTGTGTTCTAGGATGCCTCTGTCTCAATATATAAAGGACTAGAGGGGGGAGGCTGGCCGGCCAAGGTGTGGCGCGCCAGGAGAGTCCTACTCCCTCTGGGAGTAGGATTCCCCCCCAATCCTAGTTGGAATAGGACTCCTTGGTGGGGGGGAAAGAGAGAGAGGGGGGCCGGCCACCTCTCCTAGTCCTAATAGGACTAGGGGAGGGGGGAGGCGCGCGGCCACCTTGGGCTACTCCTTTCTCCTTTCCACTAAAGCCCACTAAGGCCCATATAGCTCCCGGGGGGTTCCGGTAACCTCCCGGTACTCCGGTAAAATCCCGATTTCACCCGGAACACTTCCGATATCCAAACATAGGCTTCCAATATATCAATCTTTACGTCTCGACCATTTCGAGACTCCTCGTCATGTCCCCGATCTCATCCGGGACTCCGAACTCCTTCGGTACATCAAAACTCATAAACTCATAATATAACTGTCATCGAAACCTTAAGCGTGCGGACCCTACGGGTTCGAGAACAATGTAGACATGACCGAGACACGTCTCCGGTCAATAACCAATAGCGGGACCTGGATGCCCATATTGGCTCCTACATATTCTATGAAGATCTTTATCGGTCAGACCGCATAACAACATACGTTGTTCCCTTTGTCATCGGTATGTTACTGGCCCGAGATTCGATTGTCGGTATCCAATACCTAGTTCAATCTCGTTACCGGCAAGTCTCTTTACTCGTTCCGTAATACATCATCCCACAACTAACTCATTAGTTGCAATGCTTGCAAGGCTTAAGTGATGTGTATTATCGAGGGGGCCCAGAGATACCTCTCCGACAATCGGAGTGACAAATCCTAATCTCGAAATACGCCAACCCAACATCTACCTTTGGAGACACCTGTAATGCTCCTTTATAATCACCCAGTTACGTTGTGACGTTTGGTAGCACCCAAAGTGTTCCTCCGGCAAACGGGAGTTGCATAATCTCATAGTCATAGGAACATGTATAAGTCATGAAGAAAGCAATAGCAACATACTAAACGATCGGGTGCTAAGCTAATGGAATGGGTCATGTCAATCAGATCATTCAACTAATGATGTGATCCCATTAATAAAATAACAACTCCTTTGTCTATGGTTAGGAAACATAACCATCTTTGATTAACGAGCTAGTCAAGTAGAGGCATACTAGTGACACTCTGTTTGTCTATGTATTCACACATGTATTATGTTTCCGGTTAATACAATTCTAGCATGAATAATAAACATTTATCATGAATAAGGAAATAAATAATAACTTTATTATTGCCTCTAGAGCATATTTCCTTCAGTCTCCCACTTGCACTAGAGTCAATAATCTAGATCATATCACTATGTGATTAAGATCGATAGTTCACATCATCATGTGATTAACACCCATAGTTCACATCGCCATGTGACCAACACCCAAAGGGTTTACTAGATTCGGTAATCTAGTTCACATCGCTATGCGATTAACACCCAAAGAGTACTAAGGTGTGATCATGTTTTGCTTGTGAGAGAATCTTAGTCAACGGTCTTTCACATTCAGATCCGTTATGTATTTTGCAATTTTCTATGTCTACAATGCTCTGCATGGAGCTCTTCTAGCTAATTGCTCCCACTTTCAATATGTATCTAGATCGAGACTTAGAGTCATCCAGATCAGTGTCAAAACTTGCATCGATGTAACCCTTTACGGCGAACCTTTTTGTCACGTCCATAATCGAGAAACATATCCTTATTTCACCAAGGATGATTCTGATCGCTGTCCAGTGATCTACTCCTAGATCACTATTGTACTCCCTTGCCAAATCAGTGCAGGGTACACAATAGATCTGGTATACAGCATGACATACTTTATAGAACCTATGGCCAAGGCATAGGGAATGACTTTCATTCTCTTTCTATCTTCTGCCGTGGTCGGGCTTTGAGTCTTACTCAACTTCACACCTTGTAATACATGCAAGAACTCTTTCTTTGACTGCTCCATTTTGAACTACTTCAAAATCTTGTCAAGGTATGTACTCATTGAAAAAACTTATCAAGCGTCTTGATCTATCTCTATAGATCTTGAAGCTCAATATGTAAGCAGCTTCACCGAAGTCTTTATTTGAAAAACTCCTTTCAAAACACTCCTTTATGCTTTACAGAATAATTCTACATTATTTCCGATCAACAATATGTCATTCACATATACTTATCAGAAATGCTGTAGTGCTCCCACTCACTTTCTTGTAAATACAGGCTTCACCGCAAGTCTGTATAAAACTATATGCTTTGATCAACTCATTAAAGCATATATTCCAACTCTGAGATGCCTGCACCAGTCCACAGATGGATCGCTGGAGCTTGCACAATTTGTTAGCACCTTTCGGATTGACAAAACCTTCTGGTTGCATCATATACAACTCTTCTTTAATAAATCCATTAAGGAATGCAGTTTTGTTTATCTATTTGCCAGATTTCATAAAATGCGGCAATTACTAACATGATTCGGACAGACTCAAGCATAGATACGAGTGAGAAACTCTCATCATAGTCAACACCTTGAACTTGTCGAAAACCTTTTTGCGACAATTCTAGCTTTGTTAGATAGTAACACTACTATCAGCGTCCGTCTTCCTCTTGAAGATCCATTTATTTTCCATGGCTTGCCGATCATCGGGCAAGTCAACCAAAGTCCATACTTTGTTCTCATACATGGATCCCATCTCAGATTTTATGGCCTCAAACCATTTCGCGGAATCTGGGCTCATCATCGCTTCCTCATAGTTCGCAAGTTCGTCATGGTCTAGTAACATGACTTCCAGAACAGGATTGCCGTACCACTCTGGTGCGGATTTCACTCTGGTTTACCTACGAGATTCAGTAGTAACTTGATCTGAAGTTACATGATCATCATCATTAGCTTCCTCACTAATTGGTGTAGTAGTGACAAGAACAGAATTTCTGTGATGAACTACTTTCCAATAAGGGAGAAGGTACAATTACCTTATCAAGTTTTCTACTTTCCTCCCACTCACTTCTTTCGAGAGAAACTCCTTCTCTAGAAAGTTTCCGAATTTAGCAACAAAAGTCTTGCCTTTGGTCTTGTGATAGAAGGTGTATCCAATAGTTTCTTTTTGGATATCCTATGAAGACACATTTCTCCGATTTGAGTTTGAGCTTATCAGGATGAAACTTTTCCATATAAGCATCGCAACCCCAAACTTTAAGAAATGACAGCTTAGGTTTCTTGCCAAACCATAGTTCACATGGTGTCGTCTCAACGGATTTAGATGGTGCCCTATTTAACGTGAATGCAGCTGTCTCTAATGCATAACCCCAAAACGATAGTGGTAGATTGGTAAGAGACATCATAGATTGCACTATATCCAATAAAGTACGGTTATGACGTTCTGACACACCATTACACTATGGTGTTCCAGGTGGCATGAGTTGTGAAACTATTTCACATTGTTTTAATTGAAGACCAAACTCGTAACTCAAATATTTTACCTCTGCGATCATATCGTAGAAACTTTTATTTTCTTGTCACGATGATTTTCCACTTCACTCCGAAATTCTTTGAACTTTTCAAATGTTTCAGACTTATGTTTCATCAAGTAGATATACCCATATCTGCTCAAATCATCTGTGAAGTTCAGAAAATAACGATACTTGCCGTGAGCCTTAACACTCATCGGACCGCATACATCAGTATGTATTATTTCCAATAAGTCAGTTGCTCGCTCCGGAGAACGGAGTCTTAGTCATCTTGCCCATGAGGCATGGTTCGCAAGCATCAAGTGATTCATAATCAAGTGATTCCAAAATCCCATCAGCATGGAGTTTCTTCATGCGCTTTACACCAATATGACCTAAATGGCAGTGCTACAAATAAGTTGCACTATCATTATTAACTTTGCATCTTTTGGTTTCAATATTATGAATATGTGTATCACTACGATCGATATCCAATGAACTTGTTTCATTGGGTGTATGACCATCAAAGGTTTTATTCATATAAACAGAACAACAATTATTCTCTGACTTTAATGAATAACCGTATTGCAATAAACATGATCAAATCATATGCATGCTCAATGCAAAAACCAAATAACACTTATTTAGGTTCAACACTAATCCCGAAAGTATAGGGGAGTATGCGATGATGATCATATCAATCTTGGAACCACTTCCAACACATATCGTCACTTCACCCTTAACTAGTCTCTGTTTATTCTGCAACTCCCGTTTTGATTTACTAATCTTAGCAACTGAACTAGTATCAAATACTGAGGGGTTGCTATAAACACTAGTAAAGTACACATCAATAACATGTATATCAAATATACTTATGTTCACTTTGCCATCCTTCTTATCTGCCAATCACTTGGGGTAGTTCCGCTTCCAGTGACCAGTCCCTTTGCAGTAGAAACACTTAGTCTCAGGCTTAGGACCAGACTTGGGCTTCTTCACTTGAGCAGCAACTTGCTTGCCGTTCTTCTTGAAGTTCCCCTTCTTCCCTTTGCCCTTTTATTGAAACTAGTGGTCTTGTCTACCATCAACACTTGATGCTCTTTCTTGATTTCTACCTTCGTCGATTTCAACATCACGAAGAGCTTGGGAATCACTTTAGTCATCCCTTGCATATTATAGTTCATCACGAAGTTCTACTAACTTGGTGATGGTGACTAGAGAATTTTGTCAATCACTATTTTATCTGGAAGATTAACTCCCACTTGATTCAAGCGATTGTAGTACCCAGAAAATCTGAGCACATGCTCACTAGTTGAGCGATTCTCCTCCATCTTTTAGCTATAGAACTTGTTGGAGACTTCATATTTCTCAACTCGGGTATTTGCTTGAAATTAACTTCAATTCCTGGAACATCTCATATGGTCCATGACGTTCAAAACGTCTTTGAAGTCCCGATTCTAAGACGTTAAGCATGGTGCACTAAACTATCAAGTAGTCATCATATTGAGCTAGCCAAACGTTCATAACGTCTGCATCTGCTCCTGCAATAGGTCTGTCACCTAGCGGTGCATCAAGGACATAATTCTTCTGTGCAGCAATGAGGATAAACCTTAGATCACGGATCCAATCCGCATCATTGCTACTAACATCTTTCAACACAATTTTTCTCTAGGAACATATCAAAATAAACATATGAAAGCAACAACGCAAGCTATTGATCTACAACATAATTTGCAAAATACTACCAGGACTAAGTTCATGACAAATTAAAGTTCAATTAATCATATTACTTAAGAACTCCCACTTAAATAGACAGCCCTCTAATCCTCTAAGTGATCACGTGATCCAAATCAACTAAACCATAACCGATCATCACATGAGATGGAGTAGTTTTCAATGGTGAACATCGTTATGTTGATCATATCTACTATATGATTCACGCTCGACCTTTGGTCTCCGTGTTCCGAGGCCATATCTGCATATGCTAGGATCGTCAAGTTTAACCCGAGTATTCCGCGTGTGCAACTATTTTGCACCCGTTGTATTTGCACGTAGAGCTTATCACACCCGATCATCACGTGGTGTCTGGGCACGATGAACTTTGGCAACGGTGCATACTCAGGGAGAACACTTCTTGATAATTTAGTGAGAGATCATCTTATAATGCTACCGTCAATCAAAGCAAGATAAGATGCATAAAAGATAAACATCACATGCAATCAATATAAGTGATATGATATGGCCATCATCTTGTGCCTGTGATCTCCATCTCCGAAGCACCGTCATGATCACCATCGTCACCGGCGCGACACCTTGATCTCCATCGTAGCATCATTGTCGTCTCGCCAATCTTATGCTTCCACGACTATCACTACCGCTTAGTAATAAAGTAAAGCATTACATCGCGATTGCATTGCATACAATAAGGCGACAACCATATGGCTCCTGCCAGTTGCCGATAACTCGGTTACAAAACATGATCATCTCATACAATAAAATTCAGCATCATGCCTTGACCATATCACATCACAACATGCCCTGCAAAAACAAGTTAGACGTCCTCTACTTTGTTGTTGCAAGTTTTACGTGGCTGCTACGGGCTTAAGCAAGAACCAATCTCACCTACGCATCAAAACCACAACGATAGTTTGTCATATAGACTCCATTTTAACCTTCGCAAGGACCGAGCGTAGCCACACCTGGTTCAACTAAAGTTGGAGAGACAGTCGCCCGCAAGCCACCTGTGTGCAAAGCACGTCGGGGGAACCGGTCTCGCGTAAGCGTACGCGTAATGTTGGTCCGGGTCGTCTCGTCCAACAATGCCGCCAAACCAAAGTATGGCATGCTGGTAGGCAGTATGACTTATATCGCCCACAACTCACTTGTGTTCTATTCGTGCATATAACATCAACATAAATAACCTAGGCTCGGATGCCACTGTTGGGTTTCGTAGTAATTTCAAAAAATTTCCTACGCACACGCAAGATCATGTGATGCATAGCAACGAGAGGGGAGAGTGTTGTCTACGTACCCACGCAGACCGAATGTGGAAGCGTTGACGCAACGTTGAGGAAGTAGTCATACGTCTTCACGATCCAACCGATCAAGTACAGAAACTACGGCACCTCCGAGTTCGAGCACACATTCAGCTCGATGGCGATCCCCGGACTCCGATCTAGCAAAGTGTCGGGGAAGAGTTCTGTCAGCATGACGGCCTGGTGACGATCTTGATGCACTACAGCAGCAGGGCTTCGCCTAAACTCCGCTACAGTATTATCGAGGAATATGGTGGCTGGGGCACCGCACACGGCTAAGGAATAGATCACGTGGATCAACTAGTGTGTTCTAGGGTGCCTCTGCCTTAGTATATAAAGTACTAGAGGGGGAGGCTGGCCGGCCAAGGTGTGGCACGCCAGGAGAGTCCTACTCCCTCTGGGAGTAGGATTCGCCCCCAATCCTAGTTGGAATAGGACTCCTTGGTGGGGGGGAAAGAGAGAGAGGGGGGGCCAGCCACCTCTCCTAGTCCTAATAGGACTAGGGGAGGGGGGAGGCGCGCGGCCACCTTGGGCTGCTCCTTTCTCCTTTCCACTAAATCCCACTAAGGCCCATATAGATCCCGGGGGGTTCCGGTAACCTCCCTGTACTCCGGTAAAATCCCGATTTCACCCGGAACACTTCCGATATCCAAACATAGGCTTCCAAAATATCTGTAACATCCCAAATTTTCAATTTGGAATGTTATACATTAGATAGTCATGCATATCTTATTTTCTTGCATTTTGGTCGATCCTAGAAATTTCACGCAACTCAAGGACCTTCGGAGAGAGTTGGAGATTTCGTTATTTTTCATATTTGAGAGTTTTCTCAAATTTGAAAAGAGGATCATTTGATTTATTTATTTCATCTTCAATAATTTTTCTGATATCAAAAATATAAGAGAGGGAATAATATGACTTTCCCAAAATTGAGGAAAAATGAAGATTTAATAAATAGATCAAATTTTTGTTTGCCGGAGTTTATTTGCATTTTATTTGGATAGGGAAAAATGCGCGTTTTTAAAAATTGCATTTTAGGCCCGGAGAAAAGTTCATTTTGTTCGACTCATTTTTAGGAGTCGGGGAAAATTTACTTTAGAATTTTTGGAGCTCGTTTAGATTTTCTTTTCTGTGTTTTTCTGCGCGCGGAAACTATTTAAAAAAAATAGAAAAAAAACTTAACGCAGGCCAGCCGGGCCAAGGCCTAGCCAGCCGGCCGGCCGCCCCAGCCTCTGCGCTGCGCGCCAGGTGCAGGAGCGCAGGCCGCCGCCTCGCCTCTTGCTTCTTAGCCGAGTCCTTTTAGGACTCTAGGCTAGTTCTTTCCTTTGTTTCGTTTTCTTTTTCCTATTCCTAGTCTATTTCTTGTCCCCTACCCCAAGTAATCCCTCCCCTCACCTATATAAATACCCCCACACCCCCCTCCAACACATCAAATCAAACCCTCTCCCCACATCACATCAATCCCAAGCCCCACACCGCCGCCGCCCCTCACCCACGCCGCCGCCCTTGTGCATCGCCGCCGCCGCCCAACGCCGCCGTTCGCCGGAGCCCCTTGCCGGAGCCTCGCCGAGGTAGCCGCACCTCTCTTTTATCCCCTCGGTTCGGTTTTTCTTATAAACCGTTCTGATTCTTTTCTTCTCTTCCGATTCATTTTCTTTCTGGTTCTTTTCTAAACCGTTCCGGTTTCTAGATCGGTTTTTCGTTTCGGTTCTTTTCCGAAAACCCTAGATTGGTTTTCGTTCTTCTTTCGGACCGTTCGTCTCAACGAACATGATCACCGATTATTCCCGGTTAACGACGCCCGTTTGTTTAACCGTTCGTCTCTTTCTTTTAGTCGGATTTATTCCGCGATCGTGATCTCAGATCCGATCTTCGTTCTAGTCTTTCTTCTCGCTCGTTTATCGGAATCAGGTGATTCAAGCGCCTGGAGTTTCGTTTCGAAACCGCCATTTCGTCTAATCAACTTAAACAAGTTTTTTGCCCTGGTAAAATTTGACCTAGATTCAACTTGCTAGAACCGAGTTGTTTTCTTCCGCCGTTTGTTTTCCGTTTCTTTGTTCGGTTCGTTCTTTCTTTGCAACCGGAGTTCTTAAGTTGAACTTCTGGTTCGTCCTCTCGCTCGAGTTTTACCTGTGCATTAGATGAGTACTTATTGTGTGGTTACTATTGTTTGCTTACGATAGATTGACCGGAGTGTGACGAGTAGATCTATCAAGAGTTTAAGTGCGAATCATCTTCATCTACATTGCAGGCAAGTTCACACTTTGATCATACCTTCCCTACAACCCATGTTTTATTGCATTAGATCAATCCTCTCACATTGCATGATTAGGATCTAATTAAATTGTGGGATGGGAAGTAGAGGAGGTAGTACCTATTACCTGTATTATTATGAAACCTTTGGGAGTTACTTCTACGTTTGCTTATTATGCCATGCTATGCTAGTAGACGTGGATTGGGTGAGTGATATTCCATGACAGATGTGAGTTGATAATTTTAATGGTTTATCTAAGGTGGCAACTTAAACACACATCTGGGTGGATTGAGGCACCTGATGTCTATCAGGACTTGCCTGTTTTTTTTGGACCGCCACCCAGGCTCAAAGGGATCATAAGATCTTTCATGCTAGAAACTTCAGTGTGCAGCCACATGCTACTATGGGCTCTGGCGTAGTTGACTAAGCTGTGCGAACTCTTACGGGGTGGACTAGCAGATGTAGGGGTTGTAGGTGGTACAGTCTACCCCACATGTAAGGTGCTAGCGCTTCTGAAAGACTATGTCTCGGTCATCCATTTCTCAAACACCTTGTAGTGCGAGAAAACAAACAGAGGCGATCGAGTCATGTGGGGAAAAGTGCGCAAACCTCTGCAGAGTGTACAAACTAATCATGATTAGCCGTGTCCCCGGTTATGGACAACTTGAGTATCTAGTACTTGAATATCATTGTGAATCTCAACATGTTACTTCAAATTAATGTTGTTGGGTTTTAATTACTTTTAATTAGGATTGAGAATGCTGTCAACCATTCTTAATGTTTCACAACCACCATGATAGTCAAATAAATTTATTCCTTTGCAGTAGGGAAAAATTGGCTTTACGCAAAAACCTTATAACCATAGAGCTTTTCCACCAGCCATATATGCATATAGTGACAGCCATTGTTCATCATTTTCTCTATGGTGTGAATTTGCCAGTACATTCAATGTACTGACCCGTTTCGGGCTGCAACGTCTTATGTTGCAGGTTTCTTACGATGAGTAAGTGATACGTTAGGGTTACGATTTCTACACTCAACTTTGCCATTGGTGTTGATGGGAATCCACAACCTTGTTGCTTCCGCTATTTGGATTGAGGTAATAGTATTTACGCTACTTTATACATGTGATTTACCTCTGTTATAAATCCTTCGAGTACTGTGTGTGTCAGCATACCGATCCAGGGATGACACATAAGCACAGAGACTTGACCCATTCGGGTCGGGTCGCTACAAGATGGTATCAGAGCACATGTTGACTGTAGGACGTGACCCTAGAAACTGGCAAGCCCATAGCAAAGATTTTTCTCTACAACTTTCCCTTTCAAAAAGATCTTTTACCTCTCTTCTCTTCTGAGCTTATCCAAAAAAATTCTTTTTAGTGAGACCATACCCCTTTCCCCTTTTGACCACACGAAGATTCGACTGATGAGACCACCCCAAGAAGTACGAGATATCGGACAACTAAGGCCACTTCGGAATGAAGAGTATTTTCCGTGCAACTGAATAGTGGAAACTACAACTGTGAAGGCTCTGAAGACTAGTAGAATTGGAAGGCTCTGAAGAATTCCCAGATTTGTATGACCTAGGAAGGCTACCCTTATGGAACTTGGTAGACTATGGAAGTTGTCAATACCCGAGATCACGGTGTATCGGAGAAAGACTAAAATAAGGAGCATGAGAACTCAAAGTTTTGTCAAGAAAACCCTAAGGTAGGAGATATCAACTATGGAATGATAGCTCATGGAAATGACAAGAGCAGAAACACAGCTATCCAAGAAGTTATCTCGCGCTGATGCTATTGTCACCATGCTGAGTTAAGGATGCATGTCATCAGAATGGATTTGATGGAAGAAGGCTGATGGAGCACCTATTAGTAAGATGAAGTTTTAACCTTAACCGGTGTATCACCAGGATCTGGAGTATTACATCAAGAAGTTAAGATGGAGCCACAAGAAGCCGTATTTGAAAGGAAGCATTTCGTGAAAAACTTAGGTCCAAGAAGCTGAAGTAGCAAGCTAGAGGAGCAAAACTCGAGAAACCGGAGATTCGTCAGGAATTAGACCATGGTTCATGCCAAGGATGTTGAAACCTAGAAGTTTGAAATGCAACTCCAGAATATTACAGGATGTCACGAGAGATTTCACGTCAACAGAGATGATCTGGCAAAAGAACTTGAGAAAGACAAGCATGATCTGAAGAAGCCGTTGGAGGCATGAGCAAAACTGGAAGAGTTTGGAGATGTTGAAGATTTATTGACCTTAGAAGACCAAACCCCTGTTATATACCTACGTTAGATGCGACGATTGTGAGCTGTCATTTGTTTGTTGTTTTTTTTCGACAGCCACAACAAAAATCTGTCTTTTCAAAAACCAATGTTTGTATTGTGTGCATCCCTCTCTATTTTTCTTATCTCACCCCAAACCCATGGACCCAATAGATGATGAATGGAGATGAGCTTATATTTTCTGGACCGATGAGTCAATTGGAGACGGACCAATGGATTCAGAACATGGAGGATCACATGAAGAATAACCCTATAGTTGGACATGATATGACCCAACATGCTCTTCAGTGCTTTGAAAGAGGTGCTGCTACTTGGTGGAGGATATACCAAACCATGAATGGATGGCAAGGAGTAACCACTTGGAGAGAATTAAAGTTGACTCTGCAAAGATCTCACCTGGTGTCCCAGAAGTTGAAGCATTATGGAAAAGACATGAAGAAACTTGTGCATGCAAGATTTGTGGAGAAATCGGACACAACCATAAAGAACACAAGGATGAATGCCCTAATTGTGAAGGAAGTCACCCAACTGAAGAATGCCCAACTAGGCAGATTACTTGTTTCTTGTGTGAAGGGACTACCCACTATCCTGCTCAGTGTCACATTTACCCCATGGTACAATGAACCATCCAGCAGAAGGAAGAAGCAATGAAAGGAGCCCTCGTGGAAATTTTAGAAGAAACTGTGATGTGGAGGACACACCCAAAGAGGAACCAATTAAACCCTACACCAAGTCTTGCTATTCATGTGGAGAAGAAGGACACATCTCCCAAAATTGTTTGAATGGGGATCTAGTAGAATTCCCGACGGAGGAAGTAGCGTATGACCCACAGGAAATAGAAGCCCTGATTGGAATGGAAAAGTCCAGAAAGAGAAGTAGATTGGATTCCAGGAAGGATCTGAGTCATGTCACCTGTTATGGGTGCAAGGAGTCAGGGCACTACCTCAACAAATGCCAAAAAGGAAACCTCGAAACTTGTCAGAAGTAATATGTTTCCGTTGTAATAAAGCAGGGCACTTTGCCAGAGATTGTCCGAAGGAGAAGGAGACTTGTGATAAATAGTTGAGTTTGTTATAGAAGAAATATAGTAGAAGTGAGAACATTTTCCTTTATATTGAGGTGTTGAGTTGAGGCATGTAATGGAAAAACAGGAGATTGTAATAATTTGAGAATCAATAAAGTTAGCAGTGTTGGTACTGATTTGGATTTTATGAGTTACTCTATGAGGAAAGATGTTGACCATTTTTGAGGATATGAGAAATATGGTCTATAAAATATTGGAGCATTTTAAGGGTGGTAGTACCCTGTAAGAACCGTTGACCCCTGGAAAAGATAAGCATACTCCCCTGAGTGGATTTCAGACAAAATGAATACGAGTTTTGTCTCGATATGTGTGATGCCCCAAGAGTATGTGGGATGAAGTTGGAGACCGACAGTTGTTTGGACCTAAGGTGATCAAAGGAGTCGGAAGAGAATGTTAAGTCGATTCGAGATAGACTGAAGGTGGCTCAGTCCAAACAGAAGAGTTATGTAGACTCAAAAACTCAAGGAGGTAGTTTATGAAATTGGAGACAGAGCATGTCTTCGCGTGTCCCCTGTGCGAGGAGTTAAATGGATTGGAGTTAAGGTAAAGTTAGCCCCGAGATTTGTAGGACCATACCGAGTTTTGGAGCGTATGAGAGAAGTGGCCTACAAGTTGGAGTTACTCGAAGGACTGTCAGGAGTTCAGGATGTGTTTCACGGTTCCCAGTTGAAGAAGTGCCATGCAGAGATGGCCAATATTCCCGTGTAAGGACGCTTGACCCTGGAAAGGATAATGATGTTCCACGAAGTGGAATATGGACTTCATAAGTATAAGTTTTTATCTCGGTATGAGGGATACCCCACGTGGATGAAGAGATGAAGTACTATTGGATATAAAGGAGGTATGATGTTGGAATATGGATCAATGGAAATTCCATGATGAGTTTGAGTAATCACGTTTTAGTTTGGTGCCAATAGAAGGAAGGAAGACAGTACAATTGGATGGATTTAAGAATACTAGGAAGTTGGGATAATGATAAGTTGCCCGATGATAAGTTCAAGGACTACAAGTGATGAGATGTGCCATAACCCGCAAGCCCCGGGACTTGCCAAGAAGCAAGCACATACTTGCTAAAGGAAGGACCCTGGAAGAGGATATACCTTTGCCGATAGACGATCTTATAGGAGTTATGCAAAACCTGAGAGTTGTGAAGGAACGATAGATGGTTGATTGGCTTGCAGAATCTATGGATTTATCCGAACTTGGTTCGTCGACAAGAGAAATTCTGCAATGCTTGCGAGGATGACCGAGTGTTAGTATGCGAGATTCGCTAAACTGTGTACATGGTAATGATTTGGGTGCGGGATGGATTGATCACCATACCAACTTACTCTTATTATTCGCCTTGCTATATGGGATGGTAAATCTGAGTGACTTACCTATAGTAGAGAGACGGCGATATTAAACCTTGTTTAAACCTTAGAATGGTATAAGTATTTTTCCCTTGTACACGGCAGTTGTGCCAACCGTAGGTTATACGGTGAGGATCAACCAGACCCATTTCTTGCAGGAGAAACCACAAATTGTTGACCACCATGAGATATCGATAGTTGTTTAGTTTTGGCGCTAGACCCGTCAGCTAAGAAGACCCAATCTCGGAATAACCTTACCAAGATGAAAGGACAAAAGAATTGAGAAAAAGGTTATGCCACTACCAAAAGAGCTCAGGGAAGGAATTTTCTCGAGGATCTGAGAAGACCGGCCCCGTCAAGAATAAGGATGGAGTATATGAGTATTGATGGGACCGTAACCATGTTTCTAAGGGTGGTAGCACCCCAGACCCCTGTGATGATCGATGGATTTTTAGGAGACCCCCAAACCCTAACCTTTTCTTGCTAGCCTCTCCGAATCTCGAGGACGAGATTCCTTTAAGGGTGGTAGGTTTGTAACATCCCAAATTTTCAATTTGGAATGTTATACATTAGATAGTCATGCATATCTTATTTTCTTGCATTTTGGTCGATCCTAGAAATTTCACGCAACTCAAGGACCTTCGGAGAGAGTTGGAGATTTCGTTATTTTTCATATTTGAGAGTTTTCTCGAATTTGAAAAGAGGATCATTTGATTTATTTATTTCATCTTCAATAATTTTTCCGATATCAAAAATATAAGAGAGGGAATAATATGACTTTCCCAAAATTGAGGAAAAATGAAGATTTAATAATAGATCAAATTTTTGTTTGCCGGAGTTTATTTGCATTTTATTTGGATAGGGAAAAATGCGCGTTTTTAAAAATTGCATTTTAGGCCCGGAGAAAAGTTCATTTTGTTTGACTCATTTTTAGGAGTCGGGGAAAATTTACTTTAGAATTTTTGGAGCTCGTTTAGATTTTCTTTTCTGTGTTTTTCTGCGCGCGGAAACTATTTAAAAAACAGAAAAAAAAACTTACCGCAGGCCAGCCGGGCCAAGGCCCAGCCAGCCGGCCGGCCGGCCCAGCCTCCCGTGCGCTGCGCGCCAGGCGCAGGAGCGCAGGCCGCCGCCTCGCCTCTTGCTTCTTAGCCGAGTCCTTTTAGGACTCTAGGCTAGTTCTTTCCTTTGTTTCGTTTTCTTTTTCCTATTCCTAGTCTATTTCTTGTCCCCTACCCCAAGTAATCTCTCCCCTCACCTATATAAATAGCCCCACACCCCCCCTCCAACACATCAAATCAAACCCTCTCCCCACATCACATCAATCCCAAGCCCCACACCGCCGCCGCCCCTCACCCACGCCGCCGCCCTTGTGCATCGCCGCCGCCGCCCAACGCCGCCGTTAGCCGGAGCCCCTTGCCGGAGCCTCGCCGAGGTAGCCGCGCCTCTCTTTTATCCCCTCGGTTCGGTTTTTCTTATAAACCGTTCCGATTCTTTTCTTCTCTTCCGATTCATTTTCTTTTCGGTTCTTTTCTAAACCGTTCCGGTTTCTAGATCGGTTTTTCGTTTCGGTTCTTTTCTGAAAACCCTAGATTGGTTTTCGTTCTTCTTTCGGACCGTTCGTCTCAACGAACGTGATCACCGATTATTCCCGGTTAACGACGCCCGTTCGTTTAACCGTTCGTCTCTTTCTTTTCGTCGGATTTATTCCGCGATCGTGATCTCAGATCCGATCTTCGTTCTAGTCTTTCTTCTCGCTCGTTTATCGGAATCAGGTGATTCAAGCGCCTGGAGTTTCGTTTCGAAACCGCCGTTCCGTCTAATCAACTTAAACAAGTTTTTGCCCCGGTAAAATTTGACCTAGATTCAACTTGCTAGAACCGAGTTGTTTTCTTCCGCCGTTTGTTTTCTGTTTCTTTGTTCGGTTCGTTCTTTCTTTGCAACCAGAGTTCTTAAGTTGAACTTCTGGTTCGTCCTCTCGCTCGAGTTTTACCTGTGCATTAGATGAGTACTTATTGTGTGGTTACTATTGTTTGCTTACGATAGATTGACCGGAGTGTGACGAGTAGATCTATCAAGAGTTTAAGTGCGAATCATCTTCATCTACATTGCAGGCAAGTTCACACTTTGATCATACCTTCCCTACAACCCATGTTTTATTGCATTAGATCAATCCTCTCACATTGCATGATTAGGATCTAATTAAATTGTGGGATGGGAAGTAGAGGAGGTAGTACCTATTACCTGTATTATTATGAAACCTTTGGGAGTTACTTCTACGTTTGCTTATTATGCCATGCTATGCTAGTAGACGTGGATTGGGTGAGTGATATTCCATGACAGATGTGAGTTGATAATTTTAATGGTTTATCTAAGGTGGCAACTTAAACACACATCTGGGTGGATTGAGGCACCTGATGTCTATCAGGACTTGCCTGTTTTTTTGGACCGCCACCCAGGCTCGAAGGGATCATAAGATCTTTCATGCTAGAAACTTCCGTGTGCAGCCACATGCTACTATGGGCTCTGGCGTAGTTGACTAAGTTGTGCGAACTCTTACGAGGTGGACTAGCAGATGTAGGGGTTGTAGGTGGTATGGTCTACCCCACATGTAAGGTGCTAGCGCTTCTGAAAGACTATGTCTCGGTCATCCGTTTCTCAAACACCTTGTAGTGCGAGAAAACAAATGGAGGCGATCGAGTCATGTGGGGAAAAGTGCGCAAACCTCTGCAGAGTGTACAAACTAATCATGATTAGCCGTGTCCCTGGTTATGGACAACTTGAGTATCTAGTACTTGAATATCATTGTGAATCTCAACATGTTACTTCTAATTAATGTTGTTGGGTTTTAATTACTTTTTATTGGGATTGAGAATGCTGTCAACCATTCTCAATGTTCCACAACCACCATGATAGTCAAATAAATTTATTCCTTTGCAGTAGGAAAAAATTGGCTTTACGCAAAAACCTTATAACCATAGAGCTTTTCCACTAGCCATATATGCATATAGTGACAGCCATTGTTCATCATTTTCTCTATGGTGCGAATTTGCCAGTACATTCAATGTACTGACCCGTTTCGGGCTGCAATGTCTTATGTTGCAGGTTTCTTACGACGAGTAAGTGATACGTTAGGGTTACGATTTCTACACTCAACTTTGCCGTTGGTGTTGATGGGAATCCACAACCTTGTTGCTTCCGCTATTTGGATTGAGGTAATAGTATTTACGCTACTTTATACATGTGATTTACCTCTGTTATAAATCCTTCGAGTACTGTGTGTGTCAGCATACCGATCCAGGGATGACACGTAAGCACAGAGACTTGACCCATTCGGGTCGGGTCGCTACAATATCAATCTTTACTTCTCGACCATTTCGAGACTCCTCGTCATGTCCCCGATCTCATCCGGGACTCCGAACTCCTTCGGTACATCAAAACTCATAAACTCATAATATAACTGTCATCGAAACCTTAAGCGTGCGGACCCTACGGGTTCGAGAACAATGTAGACATGACCGAGACACGTCTCCGGTCAATAACCAATAGCGGGACCTGGATGCCCATATTGGCTCCTACATATTCTATGAAGATCTTTATCGGTCAGACCGCATAACAACATACGTCGTTCCCTTTGTCATCGGTATGTTACTTGCCCGAGATTCGATCGTCGGTATCCAATACCTAGTTCAATCTTGTTACCGACAAGTCTCTTTACTTGTTCCGTAATACATCATCCCGCAACTAACTCATTAGTTGCAATGCTTGCAAGGCTTAAGTGATGTGTATTACCGAGGGGGCCCAGAGATACCTCTCCGACAATCGGAGTGACAAATCCTAATCTCGAAATACGCCAACCCAACATCTACCTTTGGAGACACCTGTAATGCTCCTTTATAATCACCCAGTTACGTTGTGACGTTTGGTAGCACCCAAAGTGTTCCTCCGGCAAACGGGAGTTGCATAATCTCATAGTCATAGGAACATGTATAAGTCATGAAGAAAGCAATAGCAACATACTAAACGATCGGGTGCTAAGCTAATGGAATGGGTCATGTCAATCAGATCATTCAACTAATGATGTGATCCCGTTAATCAAATAACAACTCCTTTGTCTATGGTTAGGAAACATAACCATCTTTGATTAACGAGCTAGTCAAGTAGAGGCATACTAGTGACACTCTGTTTGTCTATGTATTCACACATGTATTATGTTTCCGGTTAATACAATTCTAGCATGAATAATAAACATTTATCATGATTATAAGGAAATAAATAATAACTTTATTATTGCCTCTAGGGCATATTTCCTTCATGAACCGTCTCTTCAACTAGTGTGCGGCAGGGCACAGGAAGTTGTTCCTGCGGCACCAACACCAATTCAAGTGGAAGCTTATGATAGTGATCATGAAACTTCAGATCAAGTCACTACCAAACCTCATAGGATGACAAGGATGTGTACTACTTCAGAGTGGTACGTAATCCTGTCTTGGAAGTCATGTTGCTAGACAACAATGAACCTACGAGCTATGGAGAAGCGATGGTGGGCCTGGATTCCAAAATGGCTTGAGGCCATATAATCCTAGAGAGGATCCATATATGAAAACAAAGTGTAGACTTTGGAAGAACTACTTGATGGTCGTAAGGCTGTTAGGTACATATGGATTTTAAAAGGAAGACGGACAATGATGGTAAGTATCACCATTAAGAAAGCTTGACTTGTCGTTAAGATGTTTTCCGACAAGTTCAAGGAGTTGACTATGATGAGACTTTCTCACTCGTAGCGATGCTAAGAGTCTGTTGGAATTATATTAGCGATTACTGCATTATTTATGAAATCTTGCAGATAGGATGTCAAAACATTGTTTCCTCGACGATTTTCTTGAGGAAAGGTTGTATGTCATACAACCGGAAGGTTTTGTCAATCCTAAAAGATGCTAATAAGTATGCAAAACTCCAGCAATCCTTCTAAGGACTGGAGTAAGCATCTCGGAGTTGGAATGTATGCTTTGATAAGATGATCAAAGTTTTGGGTGTATACAAAGTTTATGAGAAACTTGTATTTCCAAAGAAGTGAGTGGGAGCACTATAGAATTTCTGATAAATATATGTTGACATATTGTTGATCAGAAATGATGTAGAATTTCTGGAAAGCATATAGGGTTATTTGGAAAGTATTTTTCAATGGAAAGCCTAGATTAAGCTACTTGAACATTGAGCATCAAGATCTATAAGGATAGATCAAAATTCTTAATGGTACTTTCAAATGAGCACATACCTTGACATGATCTTGAAGGTGTTCAAGATGGATCAGTCAAAGAAGGAGTTCTTGCCTGAGTTGTAAGGTATGAAGTTAAGACTTAAAGCTCGACCGCGGCAGAAGAAAGAGGAAGGACGAAGGTCGTC
Organism: Triticum aestivum; assembly: GCF_018294505.1. Lineage (NCBI taxonomy): Eukaryota > Viridiplantae > Streptophyta > Magnoliopsida > Poales > Poaceae > Triticum > Triticum aestivum. The sequence goes on along the minus strand of NC_057803.1, from coordinate 569,788,579 downwards.
CCCTATGCTTTTGTCATAGGCTCTCTACAGTATGCTATGCTGTGTACCGCACCTGAAGTGTGCCTTGCCATGAGTCAGTCAAGGGGTACAAGAGTGATCCAAGAATGGATCACAGGACAGCGGTCAAAGTTATCCTTAGTAACAAGTGGACTAAGGAATTTTCTCGATTATGGAGGTGGTAAAAGAGTTCGTCGTAAAGGGTTACACCGATGCAAGCTTAACACCTATCCGGATAGCTCTGAGTAGAGATACCGGATACGTATAATGGAGCAACAATTTAGAATAGCTCCAAGTAGAACAATTATTTGAAATGGCTCCAAATATAGCGTAGTAGCTACATCTACAAGATGACATAGAGATTTGCGAAGTACATACGGATCTGAAAGATTCAGACCCGTTGACTATAACATCTCTCACAAGCATAACATGATCAAACCCAGAACTCATCGAGTGTTAATCACATGGTAATGTGAACTAGATTATTGACTCTAGTAAACTCTTTGGGTGTTAGTCACATGGGGATGTGACCTTGAGTGTTAATCACATATCGATGTGAACTAGATTATTGACTCTAGTGCAAGTGGGAGACTGTTGGAAATATGCCCTAGAGGCAATAATAAATTGGTTATTATTATATTTCCTTCTTCATGATAATCGTTTACTATCCATGCTAGAATTGTATTGATAGGAAACTCAGATACATGTGTGGATACATAGACAACACCATGTCCCTAGTAAGCCTCTAGTTGACTAGCTCGTTGATCAATAGATGGTTACGGTTTCCTGACCATGGACATTGGATGTCGTTGATAACGGGATCACATCATTAGGAGAATGATGTGATGGACAAAGACCCAATCCTAAGCCTAGCACAAGATCATGTAGTTCGTATGCTAAAGCTTTTCTAATGTCAAGTATCATTTCCTTAGACCATGAGATTGTGCAACTCCTGGATACCGTAGGAGTGCTTTGGGTGTGCCAAACGTCACAACGTAACTGGGTGGCTATAAAGGTACACTACAGGTATCTCCGAAAGTGTCTGTTGGGTTGGCACGAATCGAGACTGGGATTTGTCACTCCGTGTAAACGGAGTGGTATCTCTGGGCCCACTCGGTAGGACATCATCATAATGTGTACAATGTGATCAAGGAGTTGATCACGGGATGATGTGTTATGAAACGAGTAAAGAGACTTGCCGGTAACAAGATTGAACAAGGTATCGGGATACCGACGATCGAATCTCAGGCAAGTATCGTACCGATAGACAAAGGGAATTGTATACGGGATTGATTAAGTCCTTGACATCGTGGTTCATCCGATGAGATCATCATGGAACATGTGGGAGCCAACATGGGTATCCAGATCCCGCTATTGGTTATTCACCGGAGAGTCATCTCGGTCATGTCTGCATGTCTCCCGAACCCGTAGGGTCCACACACTTAAGGTTCGGTGACGCTAGGGTTATAGAGATATTAGTATGCAGTAACCCGAAAGTTGTTCGGAGTCCTGGCTGAGATCCCGGACGTCACGAGGAGTTCCGGAATGGTCCGGAGGTAAAGATTTATATATGGGAAGTCTTGTTTTGGTCGCCGGAAAAGTTTCGCGCATTATCGGTATTGTACCGGGAGTGCCGAAAGGGGTTCGGGGGTCCACCAAGGGGGTCCACCTGCCCCGGGGGGCCACATGGGCTGTAGGGGTGTGCGCCTTGGCCTATATGAGCCAAGGGCACCAGCCCCAAGAGGCCCATGCGCCAAGAGATAAGGGAAAGGAAGAGTCCTAAAGGGGGAAGGCACCTCCTAGGTGCCTTGGGGAGGATGGACTCCTCCCTGGCCGCACCCTTCCTTGGAGGAAGGGCCAAGGCTGCACCCCCCTCTCCCTTGGCCCTATATATAGTGGGGGGAAGGGAGGGCAGCCACACCTAAGCCCTGGCGCCTCCCTCTCCTTCCCGTGACACATCTCCCTCCTCCCGCAGCGCTTGGCGAAGCCCTGTTGGAATCCCGCTACTTCCACCACCACGCCGTCGTGCTGCTGGATCTCCATCAACCTCTCCTCCCCCCTTGCTGGATCAAGAAGGAAGAGACGTCACTGCTCCGCACATGTGTTGAATGCGGAGGTGCCGTCCGTTCGGCGCTAGGATCATCGGTGATTTGGATCATGACGAGTACGACTCCATCAACCCCGTTCTCTTGAACGCTTCCGCGCACGATCTACAAGGGTATGTAGATCCACTCCTCCCTCATTGCTAGATGACTCCATAGATTGATCTTGGTGACACGTAGGAAAATTTTGAATTATTGCTACGTTCCTCAACACTAAGTACCACTACTTCCACGACGACCGTTGTTCGCCAAGTACACCTTCAGACGCCAAGTTCCTCTTCAAAACGTACGACTACTCGGCATTGCGTCAAGTACCCCGATGGCCGGAGCCCTCGGATCCGTCAAGTTCGTCTACGAACCGAGAACAACTACCGTCTCCGAAGAACCGTGTAACGAAACCGTCAAGTTCGACTATGACTCGTGTAAGACTACGCGGGATTCCTTGGACGCCAAGTTCAACGATGCATCAAGTTCCTCGCCGTGACCCTGAACATATACAGGAAAACATGTACCACTACTGCTGTCGAGATTGTGAGAACCTCTACTGTCGACCCTAGAGCATGCGAGAACGACTACTTCCACTATGAACGTCCCGAGAACGTCTACTTCCGCTACATCGCATCAAACTCGAACCCCTCCGATAATGCACGCTTCAAAGGTATAACCCCGAGACGACCGCCCGTGAACGAATGCATGTGTGATGTATGAGATGCTCGTTCTTGCTCCATGCTCGAATTGTCGGTGCACGTTGCCCCTCTTTTGCCTTGTCACCATTGTCGACTCATGGGACACCCGGTATCCGGGAGTGCCCCACCATCTTTTGCACGCATCTGCACACTTCTCCTTTGCATCGGTATCTCAATCGAGTTACCGGAACCAGGACGTTGCCGTGGCACCGTTTTCGGTATCGTTGCCGTGGCACCCCTTTCTTTCCGCCACGATGACAAATGCTTCATATAATGCTCATGCCAACATTTTCTTTAAAACTTTCATAAAGCTTGCACATGTCATTCGCATCATGATAATAACATCTAAATATTTAAAATTGTTGTTGCACCAAATTGATAATTGCATATGGGGATTTACCGGATTTGTTGTTTGTTATATCCGGCCCCATTTAAATTGTTTAGATAGTATAGTTTTATTATGCTTCACCCTCTTGCCATGTTAATCAACATTTAATCTTGTTGGGTACATAAATAAGAGAGAACTAAATAAGTCATGTGGTGTTTTCTTCAATATGCAACTCCGTTGCATATTGAGCTCCACTTAACTTGTAGTGTTGTTTGTTGCACTTTACCAGGCCACGCTTCATTAAACCGGACATGCATCATACTTGGTTGTGCATCATGCCATGTTTATGTGGTGGTTGTTTACTATGTTGTTTGCTTCTTTCCGGTGTTGCTTCTTTGGGTTAGTTCCGATAACGTCGCGTTTGTGAGGATCCGTTTGACTTCGTCCGTTTGTCTTCTTCATGGACTCGTTCTTCTTCCTTGCGGGATCTCAGGCAAGATGACCATACCCTCGAAATCACTTCTATCTTTGCTTGCTAGTTGCTCGCTCTTTTTCTATGCCTATGCTGCGATACCTACCACTTGCTTGTCATGCCTCCCCTTTTGTTAAGCCAAGCCTCTAACCCACCTTGTCCTAGCAAACCGTTGTTTGGCTATGTTACCGCTTTGCTCAGCCCCTCTTATAGCGTTGTTAGTTGCAGGTGAAGATTGAAGATCGTTCCTTGTTGGAACATGTTTATTTTTGGGATATCACCATATTATATTGTTTATCTTAATGCACCTACATACTTGGTAAAGGGTGGAAGGCTCGACCTTATTCCTGGTGTTTTGTTCCACTCTAGCCGCCCTAGTTTCCGTCATATCGGTGTTATGTTCCCGGATTTTGCGTTCCTTACACGGTTGGGTTATAATGGGAACCCCTTGACAGTTCGCTTTGAATAAAACTCCTCCAGCAATGCCCAACATTGGTTTTACCATTCGCCACCTAGCCCTTTTTTCCCTTTAGTTCTGCAGACTCAAGGGTCATCTTTGTTTTAACCCCCCGGGCCAGTGCTCCTTTGAGTGTTGGTCCAAACTAGAGCCCTTTGCAGTGCCCCCTCGGGGAAACTCGAGGTTTGATTTTAGTTGTACGGAGCGCTCATCTGAGTGTGCCCTGAGAACGAGATATGTGCAGCTCCTATCGGGGTTTGTCGGCACATTCAGGCGGTGTTGCTGGACTTGTTTTACCATTGTCGAGGATGTCTTGTAAGCGGGATGCCGAGTCTGATCGGATTGTCTTGGGAGAAGGAATATCCTTCATTAACCGTGAGAGCTTGTGATGGGCTAAGTTGGGACACCCCTGAAGGGTTTTGAACTTTCGAAAGCCGTGCCCGCGGTTACATGCAGATGGGAATTTGTTAATGTCAAAACCAGTTTGCAGGTGCCGATGATACCGTGCAGGTGACGCAACCGAGCTCAAGGAGGAGCTCGATGGAGTTTGTGTTTGTTTTGTTGTTCCATTTCCAGTTGATCAGTAGTGGAGCCCAGTTGGGACGATCGGGGACCTGTGTAGCATTTGGGGTAGTCTTCTTTTATTTTGGGTTCCGTAGTTGGACCTTGATTGTATCTGGTTGATGTAATGCTTTATTCATGTAATTGTGTGAAGTGGCAATTGTAAGCCAACTATGATCTCTTTCCCTTATGTATTACATGGGTTGTGTGAAGATTACCTCACTTGCAACATTGCTTTCAATGCAGTTATGCCTCTAAGTCGTGCTTCGACACGTGGGAGATATAGCTGCATCGAGGGCGTTTCAGTACACATGCATTGAACGCATGAGATTTGGAAACCAAATTATGAATAAATACACACTATACACTGGTGCGTGTCGGTCCTAAACAAACGGTTTTTAACCCCTTTCCGCGACGGCATCCGGAACCGTTGCCAAGTGAGTGTGGGCGATAGGGGGTCCATCCCACATGACCCAGAAACCATTGGGGATATGCCCTCCTGGCACACACGCTCGGCAAAATGTGGTCGTGTGCGACCGGCGAGCGCTCAAATACGGAAATGCGTACAATAGTGCTAACAAATACAATTATACGGCAAAATTGTTTCTGGTCGCAAGTACATCCCACACAGTCAGTCCCCGCTAAACGTTTCCGTTCCTATATACATCCCACACGGTTGTTACAAGGAAAACATTTGTGCAAGGTGGCGTAACGCAAACAATTTTAAAAAGAATGTCGTGTGTGATTGTTCATTGATCCAACACGGTTTATTCCTAGAAACTATGTGCGTTGCCTGAGGTCATCACCCACGGTGTTTTCTCATTAATTGTTTGCAATAGGAAAACCCAATTATCCAGCTAATTGGCCAAATAGCGGGCTAATTGCCCTATTATTAATAATCCATTTACTAATCTAACTGGCATCCATATTAAGCACATAATATATTCCATTTCCATATTAAGGAAGCAGGATTTCATAATTGAAATACATCGGAGTACAACATGATATAGCTTCAGCACTCAGCTATCCCATTACACAACTGCACCAGCAGCAAGTTTCACATGCAACATCTAGAACCTTTCGAAATTAGCATCATAGATGGTACATAGAGAGATGCATCTCATCTAGAAAACTGCTGAAGCGGAAGGCGAATATTGAGCCTTCATTCATGTTGAAGGTCTTTGCAACTTTAGGCCAGTGCCTGTGGATGATTGACCGTCAATCCTTTGACCTCTTCAGGAACACTTCAATATTGAACCGTGGGTGTTGTATGAAAATTTCCTCGCCTCCTAACAACAAAGGTGGTTTGAGAGGTAATCATCAGTGAAGCTTGAAAACAAGGATGTGCATAAATATCTTCTCTATATTGGAAATGGGGCAAAGGAATACAAAAAGGCAAGGTATAATAGTTAGTACCATCTTGTAAACCTCAGTGCTTCCCATTGTTTCCCTGCAACACATATAAGGTAGTTAGTAATCAGGTTAAGTAAGGGTTCGCATGCTATCAGTAAAATATGTTGATGATAAATAAGCACATTGCAGATTCATCAGATTAATTCAAGCCACATGGAAAACCCATTTATCCAAACCAAGCATGATCAAGAACTAGGAAATATAGCACTTGTATATGTTTCTCATGTATTAAGTGCAGCCCAATTCGATTTATTCATCACATGGTATACAATAACAGAATGCAGCCACAACAATTGAACATCGCATTGCAGAATTGAACCAAGCAGTTAACTAAACACCACAACAAATGAAACACACGTTAACTGAGCACCACATTGCACAATATAACATACTCCTAATAGAAGATCAGATAGTTAACCAAACCGAGCATGCTTAACAACTTGGAAATATAGCAATTGTATTTGTTGCTCATGTATTTAGTACAACCAAATTCGATTTATTCCTCACATGGTATACAATAAGAGAATGCAGCCACAACAATTGAACATCGCATTGTAGAATTGAACCAAGCAGTTAACTAAACACCAAAACAAATGAACCAAACATTAACTGAGCACCACATTGCACAATATAACATACTCCTAATAGAATATCAGACAGTTAACCAAACCAAGCATGCTTAACAACTTGGAAATACAGAAATTGTATTTGTTTCTCATGTATTTAGTATAGCCAAATTCGATTTATTCCTCACATGGTATACAATAACAGAATGCAGCCACAACAATTGAACATCGCATTGCAGAATTGAACCAAGCAGTTAACTAAACACCACAAAAAGTGAACCAAGCCACAACAAATGAACCAAGCAGTTAACTAAACACCAATTGAACAATATAACATACTCCTAATAGAAGATCAGACAGTTAACCAAACCAATCATGCTTAACAAATTGGAAGTATTGCACCCTGAAGAATTGAACATCACATTTGCAGAATTGAACCAAGCAGTTAATTGAACACCACATTGCACGACATATAGAACATATACACTATAGCACAAGATTGCATGGTAAAAGTAGATAGCACAATTCACTAGAATTTGTTAAGGAAAGGCAGTAGCTAGCAAACTGAACATGGGTCCTTATAGTGAGCTAATAAGACAAGCTACTCCTCATTGTCGGAGATATCGATGACGATTGGCTCCTTGGACATGGAAGAGGGCGAGGCCTCCACATCATGGGTGCCCTCGTTGTAGTGGTGAGTTGCCTGAGCCACTCCGGGCACCAACCTGCTGGCTCTCGAGATGAGGTAAGCACGTGCACACTGAGAAAACACCTCGTAGTCTTTGTCGGAGGCACCGATGGTGGCCTCGAGAAAACACCATGAACTGTCATTTAAAGTAGCCAACCGCATCACGGCATCGGCGCATGAGGCGTCAACGGTGGCCTCGACGGCGAGGTGCTCCTCCAAGATCTGGGGGTCGGCATGAATGGCAGCCATCGCGACCTCATCCGTGCGTGAGGCCACGATTTGCTTCTCCGCTTCCAAATGCTCCTTGAGGTCCTGGCTATACTGCGTGCACCATGGCTTAGGCCGACGCTTATTTGGTGGAGGGGTCGTTGATTTGGGTGGAAGGTGTCGCGCTCGCGCCGGTGGTCGGGGCATGTGGGATGTGGAAGGAGGAGGAGGATGGGGGTCAGGTGTGGATTACCTACCTGGATAGGCGAGGCCGAGCAACATGAAGGAGGGTCGCCGACGAGGAGGCGACGGCGCTGCAAGCAAGGAGTGAAGGTTTCAACTTGGAAAGGAAGGCGTAAACAGGGGAAATGTGGCTTTTGGTAAGGGGAGGGGGGCAGGGAGGTAGATATTTCCGCGGAAGCCGAAAATTTGGAATCGCTTCAGCCAAAAAACTGGCGCGCAAAGTGTCATCAGACACGGTCCGAAGATATTTTGTGCTGCATCTCACACGGTTGGTTATAATAAACTGTGTGGGATCTACTTGATTTTTTGTCTTGATTTGAATTACATAATGGGGTCACAGCGGCCATGGACGGGGTTTCAAGTGCGAGAACTTTTATCTGCAGTGTACATGCAACTATAGGCGTGTCGTCAAAAAATTGGAATTATTCAAGGTTCATTTGGACATTTTTATGTATTAAGTGAGTTTTCAATGCATTTATGTGCATAATTCAAATTTGAACTACATGCACATGCTTCAGTGCATATAAATTGGTTGAAAAAAATCAAATCTTTGTCCTTGGGTGCATGCTTAGGTCCCATGCAAGAAATGGGAATGAATGTCAAACACCCTACAACCGTCACTCGGTCACAAACATTGAGATGCCTGGTTTTTAAATTCTAGTAAATCCAAAACTCGTCTAAAATTCATGAAACTTGGCATGCTATCATGGAGCGGCATCAACATGCCATGGTAAAATTTTTGTCCCATTTTGGCAGGTTTGGGTATATGCTTCTCACAAACGGGAGCTTCTCACAACAAGCATGCTGGTTTTCGGTAGGGAACGCCCCACCTTTGGGGATGAAACGATATCCATTGCCTCTTATTGCTTTCAATTTTTTTTCTCGTGTCCACATAGAACAACAGGAGTGTTGTGTCAATTTTTGTGATTTTTTGGGGTTCGTTTGGACATTTTTATCCATTATCTGAGTTTTCAATGCATTTATGTGCATAATTCAAATTTGAACTACATGCGCATGCTCCAGTGCATATAATTCATTGAAAAATCAAATCTGTGTCCTGGGGTGCATGCTTAGCTCCCATGCAAGAAATGGGAATAAATTTCAAACACTAGGGCACCGTTGATTGTCGGCAAAACATTGAGATGCCTGGTTTTTAAATTATAGTAAATCCAAAACTCGTCTAAAATTCATGAAACTTGGCATGCTATCATGGAGCGGAATCAACATGTCGTGGTAAAATTTTTGTCCCATTTGGGGCAGGTTTGGGTATATGCTTCTCGCAAACCGAAGATTCTCACAACAAGCATGATGGTTTTCGGTAGGGAACACCCCACCTTTGGGGGCAGAACGATATCCATTGCCTCTTATTGCTTTCAAATTTTTTTCTCGTCTCAACATAGAACAACAGGAGTGTTGTGTGAATATTTGTGATTTTTTGGGGTTCGTTTGGACATTTTTATGCATTATCTGAGTTTTCAATGCATTTATGTGCATAATTCAAATTTGAGCTACATGTGCATGCTCCAGTGCATATAAATTGGTTGAAAAATCAAATCTGTGTCCTTGGGCGCATGCTTAGGTCCCATGCAAGAAATGGGAATGAATTTCAAACACCATGGCACCGTTGATTGCTGGCAAAACATTGAGATGCTTGGTTTTTAAATTCTAGTAAATCCAAATCTCGTCTGAAATTCATGAAACTTGGCATGCTATCATGGAGCGGCATCAACATGTCGTGGTAAAATTTTTGTCCCATTTGGGCCAGGTTTGGGTATATGCTTCTCACAAACCGGAGATTCTCACAACAAGCATGATGGTTTTCGGTAGGGAACGCCCCACCTTTGGGGACGGAACGATATCCATTGCCTCTTATTGCTTTCATTTTTTTCTCGTGTGAACATATAACAACAGGAGTGTTGTGTGAATTTTTGTGATTTTTCGGGGTTCGTTTGGACATTTTTATGCATTATCTGAGTTTTCAATGCATTTATGTGCATAATTCAAATTTGAACCGCATGCGCATGCTCCAGTGCATATAAATTGGATGAAAAATCAAATATGTGTCCTTGGGTGCATGCTTAGGTCCCATGCAAGAAATGGGAATGAATTTCAAACACTAGGGCACCGTTGACTACCGGCAAAATGTTGTGATACTTTGTTTTTAAATTCTAGTAAATCTAAAACTCGTCTGCAATTCATGAAACTTGGCATGCTATCATGGAAGGGCACCCGACATGCTGTGGTATTTTTCGTGTCCATTTTGAGAGAAGGCGCACTCGAATAATGATAGCCAACAAAGGCAACAACAACAACAACAACAAAGCATTTAGTCCCAAGCAAGTTGGGGTAGGCTAGAGGTGAAACCCATAAGATCTCGCAACCAACTCATGGCTCTGGCACATGGATAGCAAGCTTCCACGCACCCCTGTCCATAGCTAGCTCTTTGTCGATACTCCAATCCTTCAGGTCTCTCTTAACGGACTCCTCCCATGTCAAAATCGGTCGACCCCGCCCTCTCTTGACATTCTCCGCACGCTTTAGCCGTCCGCTATGCACTGGAGCTTCTGGAGGCCTGCGCTGAATATGCCCAAACCATCTCAAACGATGTTGGACAAGCTTCTCCTCAATTGGTGCTACCCCAACTCTATCTCGTATATCATCATTGCGAACTCGATCCTTCCTCGTGTGGCCACACATCCATCTCAACATACGCATCTCCGCCACACCTAACTGTTGAACATGTCGCCTTTTAGTCGGCCAACACTCCGCGCCATACAACATTGCGGGTCGAACCGCCGTCCTGTAGAACTTGCCTTTTAGCTTTTGTGGCACTCTCTTGTCACAGAGAATGCCAGAAGCTTGGCGCCACTTCATCCATCCGACTTTGATTCGATGGTTCACATCTTCATCAATACCCCCATCCTCCTGCAACATTGACCCCAAATACCGAAAGGTGTCCTTCCGAGGTACCACCTGGCCATCAAGGCTAACCTCCTCCTCCTCACAGCTAGTAGTACTAAAACCGCACATCATGTACTCGGTTTTAGTTCTACTAAGCCTAAACCCTTTCGATTCCAAGGTTTGTCTCCATAATTCTAACTTCCTATTTACCCCCGTCCGACTATCGTCAACTAGCACCACATCATCCACAAAATAGCCAACAAAGGCATTTTGAAAAAAAATAGCTGTCACTTTAATATCTCAAACATTTGTATAATTCAAACCATGTGCGTTCAGTTAACCATTCACGTGACACCATGTGTCTTGGTTTTAATGGCTATAGGAGGTGCCGTGTGTACAGCTGCTTGACTGAACGGGAGGCGTGTGAGCGTAGTCCGGTGCGCAGGCTCACCGGGAAGCGTACAAGCTGTTCAACGCATGATCTGTGCATCTCTTCAACGCAAATGGTTTAGATTACAGTATGCAAATTAAAGCCAGACTTCGGCACTAAGCCAAGAGACACTGCGATTTGTCAAAATATGCAGCTAAAAATTAATAGTTCTCACTGGGATTAAGCATAGATTTCATTCATACTAGAGATTAAGCAGTCGTTCTCACCAGGAAGCAAGACAGCCTTGGACCGCTGCCCGCCTCGCTCCCACTGGTCTATATTAATGGCGCCGCCGAGCGGTCGCACCCCCCATCCTCGCCACACACACAATTCCTCTCTCTCCGCCCGCATCCTCGACGCCGCTCTGAGTCCTCAAAGCCGTCAGTGTACGAGGATGCCGCCGAAGCGCCCCATCGGAGGGAGTGGTGATGCCGGGGCTGCTGAAGCACCGGAGCACGGCGCGAATATGGAGACAGAGGTTTCCGTCCCCGCCGACAAGGTGGAGAACGAGGCTGCCAACAAGCAGAGGCGGGTCGAGAAAGAACTGCAAGCGACTCCAACAGGCCTAGACTTCATCAACAACCTCCCCGATGATATGTTGATAGTCATCATATCTCTCCTCCCAATCAAATATCAGGCGAGGACAGCCGCCCTTTCCCGGCGGTGGCGCACCCTATGGCTCTGCACCCCTGTCGACCTCCTCGACGCCCACAAGCTCCGCCATGGCTATCGCCAAAGCTTGGATGCGTTCTCCCAGATCCTCGGCAGTCATGATGTCCCAATCAAAGGCCTTATCGCGGGCAAGTTCCGTTCCGATGTCAAGGAACAAGCCAAGCTTGGCGAGTGGTTCCGATCCCGCGCCATAGATCAGCTCGAGAAGCTAAGTTATAATGATGTGCATATGCGCTTGCTGCCAACGTCCGCGCTCCGCTTCGCGCCCACGCTGCACCTCGCCAAGTTCATGAACTGCCACCCCCCTTAATGACGCACCCGCTCTTTTTCTACCACGACTGAAGCACCTCGAGCTCGTCACCATCCGCATCCCAAAGGATGACATGGAGCGCCTGCTCCACGGCTGTACTGCACTCGAGTTCCTTCATCTTCAGGCAATGAATTGGTCGAGTACCTTACACATCACCTCTAGGACTCTCCGGACTATTTATGTGTGTTGATGGTGCTGCAACAAGAGATCACAAAAGGTGGACCACAATATGGTCATCCAGGACACACCTTCACTTGAGAGATTACTTGTAGTTGATCAACAAGGTCCAACAAGAATCAATGTCATTTCTACACCGAAATTGAAAGTGGTGGGCTACTCGTCTGTCAAATACTACAACTTTCAGGTACAATAGTCGCCTTATATACCTCTTCTTCTTGATATCAACGTTATTTCTAGTTTTAAAGATGTATGTTCGTCTGTCATCCAGTGAAGCTTCACCCAGACTCTAGGCACGGTGAAGGTATTGGCACTAGAATATGTCGTTCCCAGCCTGGACCAAGTTTTCGGTTGCCTGAGATGCTTTCCATGCCTGAAGAAGTTATATATCGAGGTGATGTTCCTTTCCTGTTAAATTTTAACCATAAGGGAGTTCAAATTTTTACACCTTTTCCCAAGTTTACAATGACAATGTACTATGATTTTTGAAGGAATTTTGGAGGATTTTAGGACATACACCCCACCCCATATTGGTTGCTTCATTCATATGGTTACAATCATCCATAAGCATTTCTCCTTTGGATTCATCTGTACTAGTTTTCTTAGGGAATTTTTCATCCAATCCAACCTCTTGTGAAGAAGGCTACATGTTTCTAGATTGTAATCAAATGCCCATGTAAATCATTCCAGATCTAAGATGGCACGTTGGTGCATTTTACAAATCCTGCAAACCAAATGGGCGTGTAGTAGTGTTCAAAACTGCATGTAGGCACTAACACGTTCTCTTCTTTTGCAGTGCATATTAGGCCCGGTGGAAGATGTTTATAATGACAATCACATTGAATGCCTGGATCTGCATCTCTCAAATATTACTTTGAACTCCTACCGAGGGACCCCACCGGAGATTACACTCGCCAGGTTCTTTCTTGCCAGAGAAAAGGTGTTGAGGGTACTGAGGTTGAACACGCATTTAATTAGGAAAGATCAATGGTATGATTATCAGAGCCGGCAGGTACTGCGGAATGGAAGTGCCTCCAAAAATGCCAAACTTCATATTGGAAGAGCATATGGCAAAGCAATTGGAAGTTATTGTGTCAAACCCATACATGACTTGTCAGCGGCTGATCCCTTTTCAGAAATGACGCAGCTTGCAATGTTTGAATTTGGGTGATGTAATCTTTGAATTTGAACCTTGCAATATTTATGGTATTTGTTATATTGAACTGTTTCTGTTCTCTTGTCTCAACGCAAACACTTCATCCGGGTGAACCGCATGTCGTACATCGCACACACCTTGATCTGGCTGACCGTTTCTTTTGTGTTGCCTAATCACAAACAGTTCATCCAAGTGAACTGTATGTTGTACATTGCACACACCTTGATCTGGCTGACCGTTTCTTTTGTGTTGCTTAATCACAAACAGTTCATCCGAGTGAACTGTATGTTGTACATCGCACACACCTTCATCTGGCTGCCCGTTTCTTTTGTTCCTCCTCATCGAAAACGGTTAATTGAACTGAACCGTATGCCCTGAATCGCACACGCAACTAAAATCTGAACCGTGTTTGATGCATGCGTCATCGCAAACATTTTGCACCTTTTGACGGTTTTTTACACCACTGTTTGCGATTATTGCATCGCACACAGTTTCGTCGAAGGGTCTCTGATCGTAGTGTCGCGTTAGCAGCATCCTACAGTAGTGATAGCATGTAAAGCTTTGAGTCATATATGCATGATGTAGATGTTCATTTAGTTCTTATAGTTAATCTCATTCAAAATAAATTAGTTTTATAAAAAGGTTAAGATTCATGGGATTGTGCATTGTAAAGCATAAAGTAAAAAGCAAATAATGGCAATTCTTTTAGAAAAAAATGTTTGGGCAATTATGATATGGAAGGTTCTAGAACAAAGGAGAAGTTCTTGTGTTTTGGGAAAGCATGCACCGCCCACATCTCTTATTGGTTGATATGTCACGAAACAAGAAATGAGGAGGGAGTTAATGTACCGTGCCAAAGTTTTTTGGGATTATTTGGTTTTCGGAAGATGACTTACACACCTAGACGGAGGGAGTACAAAGAGAAAAAATGAATTGCAGTTAAAATAATGACATTTCTAACAAAAATGTGAATGTCAACTACATATATGTGCACGTGACCATCACATACATTGTCAATGCAAAATTTAATGCAAGAAATAACTTATGAGTAACATGCATGAATTGATGATGTGGTTCTTGCATGCATAGAGTAGAAAAAACAATGTGATTTATGACTTGCATGCATGACGTGTTCTTGTGCCATAGTTGCATGTCTAGGAAAAAAGCTACTAGTGGGTTGTACTAGCTATTTAGGAATAGAAGATGTATGCATGGAAGTTGTAGGGAAAGAGATGACATGTATCTCAATTCCTATGAGTAGGGATTGGAAAAGAGATGTCATTTGGTTCACATCATAGGAACTTTTCTATTGAATCTAGAGATGACATGTATCTCAATTCCTATGAGGAGGGATTAGAAAAGAGATGTCATTTGGTTCACATCATAAGAACTTTTCTATTGAATATACGCTAATGTTTATTTTCCTTTGAAATTATGGGAGTATAGGAATCCATTCATATGAACCAAGTGGCTCTAAAGCTATAAAAATATCATGTTTATTTCCTTTGAAATGTGGAGTATATGAATCTATTCCTATGAACCAATAAGCTCTAAAGGAAAAAATCCTATAAAAATCATATAATAGAGAGTTCCTATGATATTCCTCCACACCAAAGGATGGTTGAAATTGATGCAGGTGATACGACGATCTTTCTTTGTAGACTCCTCCCCCATATTTATTGTTACCTCTCGAAGATGAATGAAATGATATATACTGGGTATTCTATATGTGCATTTTGGTACACGAAAACTCGGTAAAAGTTTGCGAGGTTTGAATTTTCAATAAAGCTATATGCATTGCATTTTGGAACAGAGGGAGGAGCATACGATAGTTGCTAACACTCACGTGGAAGATTTGTGTGTAGGAGGAGTGGCTGATATGTTAAATGACATGGCAAAACTCACACTGTCGGATGCCGATCTAACGGTTCTTACGGCGTTTGTCAGAAAATGTCTTGTGGCGAACGTTTGTCGGATAATGATTTACGGACACATGCATTGCATTGATACGTGCCCCCTCTCTCTCACGCACAACGCACCCTCACGAGTCACGACTCTCCCAAGTCCTCTCGCACCCACCGTCTATCTGCAGGTAGACGTCACACACATATGTGCTCTTCACACCCTACCCTCAGAACTTCTAAAAAACAAAAGACGTCGTGCACCTTTTATTTTAGCTCACACGTCACACACTGCTACCTCTTGAGCACTACGTTGGTTTTCCCTTGAAGAGGAAAGGGTGATGCAGCAAAGTAGCGTAAGTATTTCCCTTAGTTTTTGAGAACCAAGGTATCAATCCAGTAGGAGGCCACACGCAAGTCCCTCGTACCTACACAAACAAATAAGAACCTCGCAACCAACGCGATAAAGGGGTTGTCAATCCCTTCACGGTCACTTACGAGAGTGGGATCTGATAGAGATAATAAGATAATATTTTTGGTATTTTTATGATAAATATTAAAAGTAAAGATTGCAAAATAAAAGGTAATTGAAATAGCTTGTTGATGGAAGATTAATATAATGGAGAATAGACCCGGGGGCCATAGGTTTCACTAGTGGCTTCTCTCAAGATAGCATAAGTATTACGGTTGGTGAACAAATTACTGTCGAGCAATTGATAGAAAAGTGAATAATTATGAGAATATCTAGGCATGATCATTTATATAGGCATCACGTCCGTGACAAGTAGACCGACTCCTGCCTGCATCTACTACTATTACTCCACACATTGACCGCTATCCAGCATGCATCTAGAGTATTCAGTTCATAAGAACAAAGTAACGCATTAGGTAAGATGACATGATGTAGAGGGATAAACTCAAGCAATATGATATAAACCTCATCTTTTATCCTCGATGGCAACAATACAATACGTGTCGTTTCCCTTTCTGTCACCGGGATCAAGCACCGCAAGATTGAACCCAAAGCTAAGCACTTCTCCCATTGCAAGAAAGATCAATCTAGTAGGCCAAACCAAACTGATAATTTGAAGAGACATGCAAAGATAACCAATCATACATAAAAGATTTCAGAGAAGAATCAAATATTGTTCATAGATAGACTTGATCATAAACCTACAATTCATCGGATCTCGACAAACACACCGCAAAAAGAGTTACATCGAATAGATCTCCAAGAAGATCGAGGAGAACTTTGTATTGAGATCCAAAGAGAGAGAAGAAGCCATCTAGCTAATAACTATGGACCCGAAGGTCTGAAGTAAACTACTCACACATCATCGGAGGGGCCATGGAGTTGATGTAGAGGCCCTCCATGATCGATGCCCCCTGCAGTGGAGCTCTGGAAAAGGCCCCAAGATGGGATCTCTTGGGTACAGAAGGTTGCGGCAGTGGAAATAGGATTTCGTGGTGCTCCTGGTTGTTTTTAGGGTATATGAGTATATATAGAAGGAAGAAGTAGGTCGGCTGAGCCAAGAGGGGCCCACGAGGGGGAGGGCATGCCCAGGGGGTAGGCACGCCCCTGCCTCGTGGACTCCTCGTTTGTTTCTTGACATCCACTCCAAGTCCTGTGGGTCACGTTTGTTCCAAAAATCACGTTCCCGAAGGTTTCATTCCGTTTGATATTTCTTTTCTGCGAAACACTGAAATAGGCGAAAAACAGCAATTTGCACTGGGCCTTGGGTTAATAGGTTAGTCCCAAAAACAATATAAAAGTGTAAAATAAAGCCCATTAAACATCCAAAACAGAATATATAATAGCATGGAACAATCAAAAATATAGATACGTTGGAGACGTATCACACAATTATACTATTACTCTTGTGGAAAACGTTCTTTGGGCATAGTATATTGTACTCTCACAAAGAGAAGCAGTGCACATGCGCACTAGTTCTCTCACACCCACTCGCGGGTACATGTAGGAGCGCATTTTTTTGAAGCTAGTACAACAAAATCACTCCACTATATATATAAGCAGGAGCCTTAGCGCTTGCTTTACTAGGGTTCCTCTCTTTCACTCTCTCATGCTCTCCAGATATAAGCAAGACATAGGTGGCCACACTCTCTCTCTGCTCACGGCTGGTCACATATCCGGCCGGACCACCTTGACCAGGGCAGGGGTGTAGGTGCATCGTTCACGCTGTCGCCGGTGGCGAGGGAGGCGACCAATGGCTGCCTGCGCATCCCGATCGGCGGCTATGCTGTTCTCTCCGAGAGAGCGCCGGCTCGGGAGGGCCTATGACCCCTTCTTACTCCCTCCGATATTGTGGCCAAGATGCGGCCTCCCGACGCCGTCTTTGCCACATGCCGACGACCCTCAGGTATATATTCCTTCGAAATCTACCTTGCTCTACTGCCCCAGCTCCCCACGTGGCTGCGTGCGGATCTTTTTCTACTTTCGTCGACTATTCCAAAGCCACCTAGACTTTTACTATTATTAGAGGTAAAGCTAGTTCATACAGTCGAATCTAAGAGTTGGTTCAAACAGGGAAGAAAGTGGGAAAGTTGTAGCATGAATCTAGGACTAGGTTCTAAGAGGAAATGGGGGGAAGTAGTAGATACTGACTACCCAACCGGTCTATTAGTTGAAAAGGCGAAGAAAGCATGTTGGATGGTGAAGGGTGGGGGGAAGTGGACCTGTCTCTTGGTTGAAAAAGGAAAGGAAGTGAGGGGTATTGGGGGACAAGGCAAATGAGAATGGGCAGGTCTGGATTTCCTATGCTCACATAGGAAAATGTCGCTGAGGAGATAAGAATGGGACAAATGCAGACATACCGCCTGAGTGTTTACCGCTCTCGGCAACCACATATGCCTCACCACTTTATGCCCCTGCTGTCCCTACGCCCATATCGCTACCATTAATGTAAATCACATGAAGCATTAAGCAATGCCACCTAATGTCACTATAAGTAATGGTCTAGTGTCATCGATAAATTGAAGCAATGCCACCAGCATTTTATGAAGTGCTTCCGTCTTGTTTTATTTCCCATGAATTGTGTTTTTGCAGTTACACTTAAATCTCACACCACTAACATTGCTTCATCCCAGTGGAACTACACAAATTTGATTGCACATTTATTGACCATGTGGTACTCTCATGAAAGTAATATTAATGCTATTGTTCTGCATGTTAACTTAGTGGCAGTGTTGATGTGATGTGATGCTACTTTCTTAAGGGCACTTTCATACTGCAGTCTAGTGCCAATTATAACACAATAGATGTTGTTGTTAATCATACGCCACTGCAAATATCTGTCAGTGTTTAAATAACCGTATTTCGTATTTGCACAAACAGGGATGTCTGTCTCCATATCATTTCTATCTGCGCAATCGAAAGTACACACCTCGATTTTAGTACAACTACACAAAATGAGATGGCTATTCCTAGCTGTCGTCCTCTAACCACCAGTGTTCCAGGTATTCCTACATTGGTTCTAACTAGGTAGAATGACTAGCACAATCTAAAAGAAGCTGATTCGTATGTTTTACTTCCTGATTGCAGTGCAGGGACGAGCGAAAACAACTGCATCCTAGTCCGGAATGCACTTTCTACCAGTTCATCCATGGACCGAGGACTAGCTGGCACGGCTGCACGCAGGTTTTTGGGACAGGTGCATGGACAAGAGGCATTGTGTTCTGCTTATTTCTGCAAATAGCGGTGCTTAAATTTAGTGGAATGCACAAGACTTTCAGCTGGTCAGTACACTACATGGTTCAGTTCAGCATTCCAAAGTGAACTCCAGGAAAAACCAGGGTGAACTCCAGGAAATTTAAGCCTGCCTAGGGAGGCCCTTTGCTCAGAGAAGCCTTGCTTGATTTTTCCTGATTTGTAAACCTTCTCACAACTTTGTCTTTTGTTGTGAACTAGTATATGTTTGTTATGTTCTATGAATCATTGAGATGTATAAAATTGCTTAACTTATGCTTTTCAAGTTTTTTATGAAGCCGAGTTTAGTTTGAGTGTTCCACATGAACACTGGACTAGCGTGTGAACGTTTGGAATTTACATTGTGGCCTCAGTTAATTGCATGAACCACTGTAACAAGATACGTAGTTGCTTATATGTCAGACATTAGATTATTGATTGTTAGCTGGTCGATAGCCTAGTGTTGAAGCGAGCTGAGCCAATGTGTCGTGTTTTGCACAACTACTTACAAGTGGGGTAGCACCAACAGTTTACAAGTACTTATGTATACGTCGGCGCACATTTCTCGAACGAGTACTCTATTTCGTCAAACACATGATGACCCACAAGTGTAGGGGATCTATGGTATCTTTTCGATAAGTAAGAGTGTCGAACCCAACAAGGCTTAGAAGGAAATGATAAGCAGTTTTCAGTAAGGTATTCTCTGCAAGCACTGAAATTATCGATAACAGATAGTTTTGTGATAAGGTAATTTGTAACGAGTAGCAAGTAATAAAAGTAAATAAGTTGCAGCAAGATGGACCAATCCTTTTTGTAGCAAAGGACAAGCCTGGACAAACTCTTATATGAAGGAAAGCGCTCCCGAGGACACATGGGAATTATCGTCAAGCTAGTTTTCATCACGTTCATATGATTCGCGTTCGGTACTTTGATAATTTGATATGTGGGTGGACCGGTGCTTGGGTACTGTCCTTACTTGGACAATCATCCCACTTATGATTAACCCCCATTGTAAGCATCCACAACTACAACAGAAGTATTAAGGTAAACCTAACCATAGCATGAAACATATGGATCCAAATCAGCCCCTTACGAAGCAACACATAAACTAGGGTTTAAGCTTATGTCACTCTAGCAACCCATCATCTACTTATTACTTCCCAATGCCTCCCTCTAGGCCCAAACAATGGTGAAGTGTCATGTAGTCGACGTTCACATGACACCACTAGAGGCATGACAACATACATCTCATCAAAATATCGAACGAATACCAAATTCACATGACTACTAATAGCAAGACTTCTCCCATGTCCTCAGGAACAAACGTAACTACTCACAAAGCATATTCATGTTCATAATTAGAGGGGTATTCATATGCATAATGGATCTGAACATATGATCTTCCACCAAGTAAACCAACTAGCATCAACTACAAGGAGTAATCAACACTACTAGCAACCCACATGTACCAATATGAGGTTGGGATACATAGATTTGATACAAGAGATGAACTAGGGTTTGAGATGAGATGGTTCTGGTGAAGATGTTCATGGAGATTGACCCCCTCCCGATGAGAGGATCGTTGGTGATGACGATGGCGATGATTTTCCCCTCCCGGAGGGAAGTTTCCCTGGCAGAACAGCTCCGTCGGAGCCCTAGATTAGTTCCGCCAAGGTTCCGCCTCGTGGCGGCGGAGTTTCTTCCCAAAAGCTTTCTTATGATTTTTTCCTCGACAAAAGACTCCATATAGCCAAAGATGGGCATCGGAGGGCCACCAGGGGGCTCGTGGCTGGTGGGTGGCCCCCCTCTAGTACTTCTTGCGCCCAATATTTTTATATATTCTGAAAAGTGCTCCCGTGGAGTTTCAGGACTTTTGGAGATGTGCAGAATAGGTCTCTAATATTTGCTCCTTTTCCAGCCCAGAATTCCAGCGGCCGGCATTCCCCCTCTTCATGTAAACCTTGTAAAATAAGAGAGAATAGGCATAAGTATTGTGAAATAATGTGTAATAACAGCCCATAATGCAATAAATATCAATATAGAAGCATGATGCAAAATGGATGTATCAACTTCCCAAGCTTAGACCTCGCTTGTCCTCAAGCGAAAGCCGAAATCGAAAAATATGTCCACATGTTTAGAGATAGAGGTGTCAATAAAAAATAAAATACAGACATGAGGGCATCATGATCATTCTTAGAACAACAACATATATATATATATTGTCATGTGATCTCTTATGCTAAAGTAACAATTCAATCACAATTTCAAGTATGAATCATAAACTTCATTGAAAGATAACAAACTCTAATCTCAGCTATTGAGGCAATTGCAATTTATCATAACATAGGAAAGAGTCAATATAAGAGCTTTTCAGCAAGTCCACATACTCAACTATCATTTAGCCTTTCACAATTGCTAACACTCATGCAATATTTATGGGTATGGAGTTTTAATCGGACATAGAGAAATATAGGGGCTTATAGTTTCGCCTCCCAACATTTTACCTCAAGGGTAATGTCAACAATAATAGCTCATGCAGACTCACATCCAATTAACTATATGTATCTGGATCTTTCCAACACATTGTGCTTGCCAAAGGATAAAATGTAAAAAGGAAAGGTGAAGATCACCATGACTCTTATGTAAGGTAGAAGATAAAAGTAAAAGATAGGCCCTTCGCAGAGGGAAGCAGAAGTTGTCATGCGCTTTTATGGTTGGATGCACAAAATCTTAATGCAAAAGAACATCACTTTATATTGCCACTTGTGATATGGACCTTTATTATGTAGTTCGTCGCTTTTATTTCTTCCATATCACAAGATCGTATAAAGCTTATTTTCTCCACATTAATAAGTCATACATATTTAGAAGGCAATTTTATTGCATGCACCGATGACAACTTACTTGAAGGATCTTACTCAATCCATAGGTAGGTATGGTGGACTCTCATGGAAAAACTGTTTTTAAGGATATTTGGAAGCACAAGTAGTATTTCTACTTGGTGCAAAGAACTTGGCTAGCATGAGAGGGAAAGGCAAGCTCAACATGTTGGATGATCCATGACAATATAATTTATCTCAGATGTAAGAAAACATAAACCATTATGTTGTCTTCCTTGTCCAATGTCAACTCTTTAGCATATCATACTTTAATGAGTGCTCACAATCATAAAAGATGTTCAAGATAGTATATTTATATGTGAAGACCTCTCTTTGTTTATTACTTCCTATTAATTGCAATGATGACCAAAACTATGTTCGTCAACTCTCAACAACTTTTATTCATCATATTCTTTATATGTGAGCTCATTACTCTCCATAAGATCCATATGCTCTCTTTATTTCTTTTTATTTCTTATTTTTATTTTATTCCCTCAAGATCATAGCAAAATAATAAAGCCCTTGACTCAACACTAATCTTTATTATATATAGCTCACGGACTCGATTACATAGGAAGATCATAAAGCAAAACTCACAACTAGATCATACTAAAACTTTATTCTACTAGATCAAGATATTACCAAAAGGATCGAACTAAGAAAAACAGTAAAGATAAAAGTTGTGATGGTGATACGATACCGGGGCAGTCCCCCAAGCTTGGCAGTTGCCAAGGGGAGTGCCCATACCCGTGTGATTATGTCTCCTTCTTCGGGGGTGGTGACATGATATTCTTGGCGATGATGCCCCTCAGGATACGATTCTCTTCCTCGAACTTATTGACTTGCTGCTTGAGGTTCATTATTTCCTTACGGAGCTTGCCAGTGACAGCTAAAGCTCCTTTCACCCAAGGATGTTGCATAGCTGTGGGAGAACAAGTAACACTCTTTTTCATATTTTCATAAGAGGGAAATCTAACATTGGAAGGGATAATCGAGTTTGGAATAGCTGAGCTATGTAGTTCCCCCATCATGAATCCTGCCCGGAAATGAGAAGTAACTTCTTGATCCTCCTCCATGGCATCTATCCTTTTCAAGTCAGCTTCCATATCTTCCTCCGTTGAGGGCCCAAAGTGATAGGCATCGCTGTTTGCCCTGGACCTGGTACCGGATGAGACACCCAACTCTCCCCGACTGACTCTTGATTGGACATATTGCTCTGATCTGCGGCAGAAACAGCTCGAAACAAAGATAGGAGATATTTGAGTGATACGGTGGTCAAAACCTTCGGGAGATTATATAATGAATTTTTACCGACCAAAAGAAGTATCATGCAAGAAAACGGAGTCCGGAGAGTGGACATGGTGCCCACGAGGCAGGGGCGCGCCTCCCACCCTCGTGGAAGCCTTGTGTCCTTCCCGGACTGCTTCTTATTTTCCTATTTTTCTAAATATTCCAAAACAGAGAAAAATCGCAATTAGAACTGTTTTGGAGTCGGTTTACTTACCGTACCACATACCTATTCCTTTTCGGAGTCTAAAACGTTCTGGAAAGTGTCCCTTATGTATTCCTCCGGGGTTACGATTTCAACAATATTGGTTTCAACATTTATGGGATTAACTGAGATATAATGTTTGATTCTTTGACCGTTCACAACCCTCGGATTTGTGCCTTCGAAGTTGTTGATTTTTATGGCACCAGAACGATAGACCTCCTCGATAACGTAAGGACCTTCCCATTTAGAGAGGAGTTTGCCTGCAAAAAATCTTAAACAATAGTTGTATAGCAATACATAATCACCTACATTAAACTCATGCTTTTGTATCCTTTTGTCATGCCATCTTTTAACTTTTTCTTTAAACAATTTGGCATTTTCATAGGCCTGGGTTCTCCATTCATCAAGTGAGCTAATGTCAAATAACCTCTTCTCACCGGCAAGTTTGAAGTCATAGTTGAGCTCTTTAATAGCCCAATATGCCTTATGTTCTAGTTCAAGAGGTAAGTGACATGCTTTTCCATAAACCATTTTATACGGAGACATACCCATAGGATTTTTATATGCAGTTCTATAGGCCCATAATGCATCATCAAGTTTCTTTGACCAATTCTTTCTAGATCTATTAACAGTCTTTTGCAAAATTAATTTAAGCTCTCTATTACTCAATTCTACTTGACCACTAGACTGTGGGTGATAAAGAGATGCAATTTTATGATTCACATCATACTTAGCAAGCATTTTACAAAAGGCACCATGAATGAAATGTGAACCACCATTAGTCATTAAATATCTAGGGACTCCAAACCTCGGGAAAATAACTTCTTTAATCATCTTAATAGAGGTGTTATGATCAACACTACTAGTTGGAATAGCTTCTACCCACTTAGTAATGTAATCAACATCAACTAAAATATGTGTATGCCCATTAGAGGAAGGAAACAGTCCCATATAATCAAAGCCCCAAACATCAAATGGTTCAATAACAAGTGAATAATTCATAGGCATTTCTTGACGTCTACTAATATTACCAATTCTTTGACATTCATCACAAGACAAGACAAACTTACGGGCATCCTTGAAGAGAGTAGGCCAATAAAAACCGGATTGCAATACCTTATGTGCAGTTCTATCTCCAGCATGGTGTCCTCCATAGGCTTCGGAGTGACACTTGTGTCGGATCTGTTCCTATTCATGCTCATGTACACAACGTCTAATAACACCATCTACTCCTTCTTTATAAAGATGTGGGTCATCCCAAAAGTAATATCTTGAATCATAGAAGAACTTTTTCTTTTGCTGGTATGTGAAACTAGGTGGTATAAATTAAGCAACAATATAATTAGCATAATCAGCATACCATGGAGCAGTTCGAGAAGCATTTATGACATTTAATTGTTCATCAGGAAAGCTATCATCAATAGGTAGTGGGTCATCAAGAACATTCTCTAACCTAGACAAGTTGTCTGCAACGGGGTTCTCAGCTCCCTTTATATCAATGATATGCAAATCAAATTCTTGTAGTAGGAGAACCCATCTAATAAGTCTAGGTTTAGCATCTTTCTTTTCCATAAGATATTTAATAGCAGCATGATCAGTGTGAATAGTTACTTTAGAATCAACAATATAAGGTCTGAACTTATCACAAGCAAATACAACTTCTAAAAATTCTTTTTCAGTAGTAGTATAATTTCTCTCGGCATTATCTAGAGTTTTACTAGCATATTGGATAACATTCAGCTTCTTATCAACTCTTTGTCCTAGAACAGCCCCTACAACATAATCACTAGCATCACACATAATTTCAAAGGGTAAATTCCAATCAGGTGGCTGAACAACAGGTGCAGAAATCAAAGCTTTCTGAAGTATTTCAAATGCTTCTACACAATCATCATCAAAGACAAAAGGAATATCTTTTTGTAATAGGTTAGTCAGAGGCCGAGAAATTTTTGAGAAGTCCTTAATGAACCTCCTATAAAAACCGGCATGACCAAGGAAACTTCTTATACCTTTGATGTCCTTGGGACATGACATCTTTTCAATATCATCAACTTTAGCTTTATCAACTTCAATACCTCTTTTAGAAATTTTATGCCCCAAGACAATACCTTCACTAACCATAAAGTGGCACCTCTCCCAGTTCAAGACAACATTAGTTTCTTCACATCTCTGCAAAACTCGATCAAGGTTGCTCAAGCAATCATCAAAAGAGGATCCATAAACAGAGAAATCGTCCATGAAAACCTCACAAATCTTTTCACAAAAGTCATAGAATGTAGCCATCATGCATCTTTGAAAGGTAGCAGGTGCATTACATAAACCAAAAGGCATATGTCTATAAGCAAAAGTACCGAAAGGGCAAGTAAAAGTGGTCTTTGCTTGATCATCAGCTGACACAGGTATTTGAGAGAAGTCAGAGTAACCATCTAGAAAGCAAAAATGTGTATGTTTGGATTATCTTTCTAGCATTTGATCAATGAAAGGCAAATGGTAATGATCTTTTTTAGTAGCTTTATTTAATTTGCGAAAATCAATTACCATCCTATAACATGTAATAATTCTCTGTGGAATCAATTCATCTTTATCATTAGGAACGACAGTAATACCTCCCTTCTTAGGGACACAATGGGAAGGACTTACCCACTGACTATCAGCAATGGGATAAATTATACCTGCCTCAAGGAGCTTTAATATTTCCTTTCTTACCACTTCTTTCATCTTAGGATTCAACCGTCGTTGGTGATCAATAAATGGTTTGGCGTCTTTCTCCAAATTTATTTTGTGTTGACATAGAGTGGGACTAATGCCCTTAAGATCATCAAGAGTATATCCAATAGCAGCACGGTGCTTCTTTAGAGTTTTCAATAATCTCTCTTCTTCATGCTCTGAAAGGTTAGCACTAATAATAACAGGATATATCTTCTTTTCATCAAGATAAGCATATTTAAGAGTATCAGGCAATGGTTTAAGCTCAAACACGGGATCACCCTTGGGTGGAGGAGGATCCCCTAGGATTTCAACAGGCAAATTGTGTTTTAGAGTAGGTCCCTGTTTAAAGAATACTTCATCTATTTCCCTTCTTTCATTCATAAACATATCAATCTCATGGTCTAGCAAATATTGTTCTAAAGGATCAGTAGGAGGCATGGCAATAGAAGCCAGACCAATAATTTCTTATTAGGAAATTCTTTATCATGAGGTTGTCTATGAAATTTAGCAAAATTAAACTCATGAGACATATCCCCTAAACCAACAGAAACAATATCCTTGTTGCAGTCTATCTTAGCATTAACAGTATTCAAGAAGGGTCTACAAAATATAGTGGGACAAAAGTCATCTTGTGGGAAACCGAGGACGAGAAAATCAGCAGGGTATTTAACTTCCCCACACAAGACTTCAACATCTCTAACAATCCCAATCGGTGAAATATTATCTCTATTGGCAAGTTTAATGGTAACATTGATATCTTCTATCTCAGCAGGTGCAATATCATGCATAATTTCTTGGTATAAGAAATGGGGTATTGCACTTGCACTAGCACCCATATCACATAAGCCATGATAACAATGATCTCCTATTTTAACAGAAATAACGGGCATGCCTACAACAGGTCTATGTTTATTTTTAGCATCAGGTCTAGCAATTCTAGCAGCTTCATTGCAGAAGTAAATAACATGCCCATCAATATTATCGGCCAAGAGATCTTTAACCATAGCAATACTAGGTTCAACTTTAATTTGCTCAGGGGGTTTAGGTGTCTTAATATTTCTTTTGTTAACCATAGTTGAAGCTTTAGCATGATTCTTTATTCTAACAGGGAAAGGTGGTTTCTCAATATAAGCAGCAGGAACAACAGGATCATCATAAGTGATAGTCTTTTCTTCAACTTTAATAGGTGCAACTACTTTTACTTCAATGTGAGGATTATATTTAAACCACTTCTCCTTAGGGAGATCAACATGAGTAGCAAAGGATTCACAGAAAGAAGCTACTATCTCAGAGTCAAGTCCATATTTAGTGCTAAATTCACGAAAAGCATCAGTGTCCATAAAAGATTTAACACAATCAAACTTAGGTGTTATACCTGAATCCTTACCTTCGTCGAGATCCCAATCTTCAGAGTTGCATTTAATTCTCTCCAATAAATTCCATTTGAATTGAATTGACTAGACAACTCTCCGACCATCGCCCTCGGCAGCCCCCGTGTCGCTCCTCAGGAGCGGCTCGGGTGGAACCCCCAGCTGCCAGCCCCGCCGTCCCCTCCACCCCGTCGCTCCCTTGCCGCCGCCGGCACACGTCGCCGGGCAAAGGCCCGGCGGTGGCTGGCGGCGGCGGGCTTCGTTCCTTGCGTGGTGTGGGGCTCTCACGTTCCTTCGTTCTACTCATTCGGTGGTGCGTGGCGCAGCGACCTTGGCTGCTCCCAGCGGCGCTCCAGCTCGTGCGGGCGGTGGGCTTCACGGCCGTCCTGGACCCCTCTGGATGCGGGATGGGCAGGCGGCGCGGGCCTCTGTGCGACGCGGGGGGTGGACCTAGGCAGTGGCGCTCCATCGGGCTCGCCCCCGACCTGCTGCCGCTTGGGGTGCTGCGGCGTGCGCGGCCAGATCTGGCCGGGTCCGGCCCGGATTTGTTGGGGGCTGCCCCGTTCCTGCGCCCTTGCTGCGGATCTGACGCCGCTGCTTTAGATCGGGCTTCCCCCACTGGCTTTGCGTGCGCGCAGCTTTGGGTGGTGCTAGCTGGTGGCCGGGAGCTTCCCGGTGTGGTATTGGTCGGCGTGGTGCCGGGCGACGCCGTTGGCCAACTCTTCTCCTGTCTCTCGACCTGCTGCAATTGCGCTGGTCGACGGTTCATTGGTGTGCAGGTGGCTGCCATGGATGCGGCTTGCTCTCCACATGGGGTGCGGCCGGGGGCGGTTGGGAGGGTCTCCTTGTCCTCATGTTGGCTTGGGCGGGCGATTGTCCATCGAGTTGCGTGAGGTTCATGGCTTCGCTGTGGCGGCCATGGATGCGGCTTCCTCCTACCCGGGAGGGCCGTGGCTTGGGGCTGGCTGTCTTTCCCTTCCCGAAGGGCTTCGTCCTCGTTGGTGTTCTTGTGGTTCCTGCTCGACTGCTTCTTTAGTGTGTCTCTGCTAGGCGGTGCCCAATGGCCTCTCCGGTGGCACATAGGTGCGGTGGCGCCGTCTCAGCCTCGCATGCCCTTTCGACCATGCCCCACGACAGGTGGTGTCGCGGCGTTGTGCGGTGCCTTTCGATTGCATCGATGGTGCAGCGTCTTGGTTTGGTCTGCTAGGCGATGCCCTTCAACTACGCCGGTGGTGCATAGGTGCCGTGGCGTCATCTCGGCCTCGCGTGTCCTTTCGAATGTACCCCACGGCACAGGTGGTGTCGCGGCGTTGTGCAGTCTTGGTGCGCTGTGTCTTTCGATTGCGTCGACGGTGCAGTGCCGTGGCATGGTCTCGGCTGGCCCATGCCGTTCGATTACACTGGGTGGTGCTTTTATTTTGTTGTGTGGTGTTTCCCTCTTAGTTTCTCCATGTCATCTGTGTTGTTGGTGTGAGGTTTTTTTTGCTTTGTTTCTTCTCCTTGTGACCCCCATGTATCTCTGGTTCACTTGAACCCATCTTGCAACAGGCTGCAAAGCCCTATAGGCAACAATGAATACAATTCAGGTGGGGGAGTCCTCTCCCCCCGGTGAAAATTCAAAAAAAATTCCATTTGAATTCAATAGTCTTCATCATAAAGGAACTAGTACTAGAAGTATCGAGCATGGAGCGATTGTTGTCAGAAAGCCGAGCATAAAAATTCTGAATAATCATTTCTCTTGAGAGCTCATGATTGGGGCATCAATATAACATTGACTTAAGCCTCCCCCAAGATTGAGCGATGCTTTCTCCTTCGCGAGGCCAAAAATTATATATATAATTACGATCACGATGAACAAGATGCATAGGATAAAACCTCTGATGGAATTCCAATTTCAACCATTTGTAGTCCCATGATCCCATATCACCACATAGCCTATACCATGTCAATGCATCTCCCTTCAAATATAAGGGGAAGATCTTCTTCTTGATAACATCATCGGGCATACCTACAAGCTTAAATAATCCACAAACTTCATCCACATAGATTAAGTGTAAATCGGGATGCAATGTTCCATCTCCTGCAAAAGGATTAGCTAGCAGTTTCTCTATCATACCTGAAGGAATTTCAAAGTAAACATTTTCAGTAGGTTCAGTAGGTTGAGGGGTAACTAATTGTGGTTCTGGACGAGGTGAAGATACCCCAAACAAACCCCTCAAAGGATTATGTTCCATAGTAACAAGTGACAGTAAATTTCAGCACACTAAATAAATTTTTTCCTTACCAAATTCCACCTACCAAAGGCACTTCACTCCCCAGCAACGATGCCAGAAAAGAGTCTTGATGACCCACAAGTGTAGGGGATCTATCGTAGCTTTTCGATAAGTAAGAGTGTCGAACCCAACGAGGAGCAGAAGGAAATGATTAGCAGCTTTCAGTAAGGTATTATCTGCAAGCACTGAAATTATCGGTAACAGATAGTTTTGTGATAAGGTAATGTAGAGACCCGACCTCAGACAGTCAAGTCTCTGTGCTTAAGTGTCATGGCCCTAGATTTGCTTGTAACTAGTTGCATGAAAGCATTCATGTCATCATGTTTAAATTTAAGAAATTTGAATTGGGGATTGATAAACCCTAGCACAAATGCAATTGATATAGGTTCAACCAAAATATTTTCAATGACCTCAAAATATCCTTTTAAAATGTTCATGATTTATGGAAAAGGGTGAAAGCCTCTACCAGAGATGATGCATATTTTTCCAGGACATTTTGGTCATTGAATTAAATCATTATGGTATTTGAGTTGGAGTTTAAAATTTACCATTAAATATTGGTTGCTCCAAATATTCTGAAATTTGTTGTGTGGTTTGAAAATAATTCAAATATTCCTCACAAAAATTTATAGAATTAACCAAAGTGTTTTGGTTAGTATTTTATCTGCAGAACAGTAGCAGAAATTAGAAAAACTGAAACAAATAAGAGAGAGGGAGAAAGCACTTACCTGGCGCTCACATGGCAGCCCATCTGGCCGGCCCAGCCCACCAGGGGCAGGGAGGTCTTCTTCCTCCCGCCAATCAGATGCACAACGCGTGCCCGATGCACGCACGGCCACCGCACGCCACCTCCTGCCTCCCTGCTTGCTCCCGCGACCCCTAGAGACGCCATGCAGACCCCCTCGACTCTCTCTCACTCTCCCTTCGCTCTCTGCTCTCTCCCCTGGCCTATAGCCCCTCTCTCGAGCAGACCCGAACCCGCTCGTCGCCACCGACGCCGTTCACCGTAGCCACCGTGCCCCTCTGGGCCTCTCATCTTGCCCCAGAGCTCCGCCTCGCCGCCTGCTACGTCCTCAACAAGCCAGGCGACCCGGGAAGCTCTGCATCAACGCCATCTCCATCTTCTTCATCGTTGGCCACCGAAGCTCGCCGGCGTGGATTCGCGAGCTCCAGACCCTCCCTGGCCTCGCTGTTGACTCTGCTGGATTCGCTGTGAACCCCTATCTCTTTCCCCTCTCTTCCCGTGCTCGTCCGCGCCTTCTAGCCACCGTGGCGATCGGAGCCGATTGCTCCTCGCTGCCGGCCATGTCGCCACCGCGGCTACGGCCGTGCAAGCACGCATCCAAGCTTACCACTGAGCTCACCGCACCCCACGAGTCCAACGCACCTAACCGCAGCTCCTGCCATGCCCTGCACCGTCGACTCGTTCGACGCCCGAACGCCGGCCGTCGCACTTGCCATCACCGCCGTTGTTCTGGGCCATCTCCGGCGAAGCTGAGAGCACAACTGGATGCGCGCAAGCGCCAGCAACCCGTATCCACAAACCGCACATCGAACGGTGGCCCGTAGAGCAAACCCGACGCGGGCACCGCCGCGGCCTGTCGTCGCCGGCGGTTAAACGCCGGTGGCTGACGTGGCACCATTAGTTTAGGTGCTAATCACGTTTAGTTATTGCCTGTGTCAATGACATGTGGGTCCCCAAGCATAATTAGGTTAGTCTAATTTTCTATTAAGATTAGTACTAATACGTGTGGACCCCACGTGTCAGCTTTGACTTTGGTCAAGTCAACATGGACCGGTCCCACCTGTCATCCACCAAACCAGTCTGAGACACTGACATATGGGTCCCACAGGTCTGGTTTGACCTGGCCGACCCAGTTGACCTGCTGACGTCACAGCTATGTCATGCTGACACAGTAAATCATTTTCTGGATTATAAATAGTTAGAAAATTCCAGAAAATGTCTAAAACTTCTAAAAATCATAGAAATTCAACCGTAGCTCAGAATGAAATAATTTATATATGAAAAATTATCAGAAAAATTCAAGGAATCCATCTGTACCATTTTCATGCAAATTTGAACAATGTTTGTCCTCTGTTTTGGACAAAAAAAATAAAGGGCATTTAAATAGTTATATATGGAGTTGGAATTTGAATCATGTATTCAAACCAACTTCATTTAAATCATAGCTAGATGCATTAGCTCAAATCAACAGCATATTGCCATGTAATGATCATGCATCATATCGTGCATTGCATTGATAGTGTTCTTTCTGTGTTTGTCGGTGGTTGTTCCCCCTCGGTAGACGATGTTTCGACGATGTGATCGATGACACCGATGAAGAGCTATGCTATCTTAAGAAGTGCCAGGCAAGCAAAACCCCCTTGTTCATTCCGATACAATCCCACTCTCTCGCTCCTGCTCTCTTTTACTGCATTAGGACAACACCGTTTCAACTGTTACATGCTGTGGTAGCTGAACCCCTTTCCTCCGCATGACCTGTCATTGCCACAGTAAATAGAAGAAACCCACTAGCATGAGTAGGAGTTGTTTGAGCCCTGATGTGCCTACTCATTCATGCTTGTTTGTCATGCCTGCTATTGCTTAGAGTTGAGTCAGGTCTGATTCATCGGGGATGAATTGGAATGTGGTGAACAAGTCATACTGCTGAGAGCTAAGTGTGTGAACACGATTTGGTAAAGGTAGCGGTGAGAGGCCATGTAGGAGTACATGGTGGGTTGTCTCATTGCAACCGTCCTCAGGAACTGAGTTCTGTGTTTGTGATCCATGAATAGTTACTACCACGCATTGGAATGCTTAAGTGCCCCTCTCGACTTATTAATCAACCTGATCTCTGTCCAGAGTTGCAACTAGTTTCTGGTGTTTGTAGTTTGTGTTAGTAGTCTACAAGGTAGCACCCGGTACAGGTGGGCTTGGGACAGACTAGGCATCGTGGCACGGTGTACCAAGCGTAGATCCATCCGTCGAGGTGGGCTTGGGAACCCTGCACACATCGTTTGGGGCCGTGAGCGACGCCCCCGCTGGATCTCCTTGCGGATGGAACCCGAATAGGCGATAAACCTGGACTAGAGACTTGTTGGTTAGTCAGGTCATGGCCGACTCCCTCGCCAGGCTTCCGCTTGAAGGTTGCCGAGATACACGATGTGTACATGGTGGTAAGTGGCGAGAGCGTGTGTGAAGAAGTACACCCCTGCAGGGTTATCATTATCTATTCGAATAGCCAGATTCCTCGGATATGGAAACTTGGACCCCTTGCATAGTTCATAGACAAGTGAAAGTGGATACTCTAAAACTCGCAAGATAAGCGTGAGTGCTATGGATGGCATTCTTGCAGGGAGACGGGAGCGGATCCATAGTGGTGTATTGGTATGGTGAATTTGTGGACTCGTGTGCGCCACCTCAAAAGAGTTACTTGCAGTCGTAGTTCATGTTAGCCACTGAGTCAAAGCTGGCTTGCTGCAGTTATACTCCACCACCCCTTTTGTTGATACTGATGCATATGTAGTTAGTTTTGATGTAAGTCTTGCTGGGTACATTTGTACTCACGTTTGCTTAATTTATGTTTTGCAGAGAGACTTCAGTCTCACTAGTAGTTTCGCATGGACTTCGACGTTTAGCTTGTTACCTCAGCTACGATCTTGTACCCTTGGGAGGGTCTTGTAGATAGTTAGGCTTCTCATCCTTTTTGCTTTGTAGAAGTCTGTACTCAGACATGTAAGCTTCCGCATGTGCTTTGACTTGTATGCTCTAAATGTTGGGTCACGAGACCCATGTTTGTAATATCTCGCTCCTCGGAGCCTAATGAATAATACTCTGAGTCGTAGAGTCTTGTTGTGATGCCATGTTGTATTTCACATATTGAGCATATTGTGTGTATGATTGAAATGCTTGGTGTGTGTGGGATCCGACAACCTAGTTGTTTATCCTTGGTAGCCTCTCTTATGGGGAAATGTAGTCTTGTGCTTCCATGAGCCATAGTAGTCCACTATAGACCGGTTCACCGGAGTCCTGCTAGCCCAGCACTACTGCTCCAGAACACTTGACTGGCCGGCATGTGATTCACTTCATTCCTGTGTCTGTCCCTTCGGGGAAATGTCATACGGTGACATCTGGAGTCCTGCCTAGCCTGCTACAGCCCGGGTTCCCGGAGTCCTGTTAGCCCAGTGCTACAGCCCGGATTCACACGTTGTTGACCGACATGCTCGGTGTTGATTCATGTATGCCTGTCCCCGTAA
Organism: Triticum aestivum; assembly: GCF_018294505.1. Classification (NCBI taxonomy): domain Eukaryota; kingdom Viridiplantae; phylum Streptophyta; class Magnoliopsida; order Poales; family Poaceae; genus Triticum; species Triticum aestivum. The sequence goes on along the minus strand of NC_057803.1, from coordinate 569,754,629 downwards.
GTTAGTGCCACTTTGGGTTCACGACTAGTCATGTCGGCCCGGGTTCTCTGTCATATGGATGCTAGCGACACTATCATATACGTGAGCCAAAAGGCGCAAACGGTCCCGGGCCATGGTAAGGCGACACCCGTGGGAATACCGTGCGTGAGGCCGCAAAGTGATATGAGGTGTTACAGGCTAGATCGGTGTGACTTAGAATAGGGGTCCTGCCAGCTTTGGTATTAGAGCCTGACTGCCTGTAGGATTACCAAGCCAAACCGGTTGAAGTTGTGTCTAGAAATGCTTTAGTTATGTAAGGGAATTGATTGTGAAGGGAACGTAAGGCTCTTTTTACTCCTTTACTTTATGCCCTTTTGATCTGAGTCAACCTCTTCTTTTCTACAGGGATTAAGAACTAGGCCTTCTCTTCTATCTATCAGGATGACACATTACTAATCCATAGACTTATAGGATTGATAGTTTCAAGCCCCAGTTCAGTTTCTACTACTTCCATATGTTCATAGTTGGTCTCGGAACCTTGATATTGTGATGTTGAGTGGTTATGCCACCTTTTTTTGCAGGATGTCTCAAATCATCTTGAGCATTTAGAGTCGTTATGTTGTCTGAGTCATCCCAGGTTTCTAAACAATCTGATGCATTTGCAAATTCCTTCTTACCGTTCTGAAGTTCCGTTGTGCCAGATCAACCACACTAACTAGTGTGTTGAGGTACTTCATTGCCTCGACATTTGTGTTGGAGCTATTATTATGACCCTAGGTGTCTAGAGTATCACCTAGTAATCTAGCCATGTTTTGTGTTCCCGGTGTGAGGATTCTGGCCATTATTCTCGAAAGCATCCCGTGATTCCATTTAGTAGTAGGTATTCTACTCCTGGGTTTTGAACCCGAGATTCACCATACTTCATGTTGTTAGTATTTGCTAGTTCCCTTAAGATATTAGTAACCTTGTGATAGTCTTTGAGGTCTGTGGTATATCATTCTTCCAATACCATGAACCATTATGGCAGAAGATCTTTGAACCAATGATCACAACAAGAGTGCTCTTGATGAGTTTTTCATTCAAAAATTGTGATTCTACCAGTCCTTCCTTTCTGCATGGGTTATCCGGAAGAAATATGTTGAACCTGTTCGACATGCTAATCCATGAATCCACAACTCAGAAAAAAAATCATATGTTCTTTGAGTTGTCCTCCTTCAGTTATATTCTGACCTTCATCTATCAATTGATAGTAAGGAGTAGTTGGCAATCGTGTTTATCGATGCCTATTACTCTAGTGGTCCGTCAAGCCATTCTATTTCCGAATGACTAGGAGAAAAAAACTCGAGTACCTCATCCATATCTAGGATTGGGTCAAAGCAATTGTACTTCGCAGATCAAAATGCCAACCTAGCTTTTGTTCTGTTCTACCTCGGAGTATTACCCCCTTTATGTCAGGATTGTCATGACAATTGCACCATCTCTCATGAATTTTTGACGCAGTGATACTTCTCGCCATCATTATTCATTCCTCGGTCCCGTGTTGTTGTAACCGGAATGCTGACAAGTGAACTATGATGTGTGAAATCAATACTCCTAGCAACCCTGTTGCTTGGTAGTCAATGGATAATAATATCATTCTTAGCGTGTTGGTTATTAGACCACTATTCTAAGATTGACTGTGTTACCTGGTCCATTTTCTTGGTGCACCCTTCGATCAATGAGTTAGGATTGTATCAATCCCTTGCTCTTATGATCATGTCGTCTTGCCTTGAAAAGCAAGATTGTTCTTGAGCTTAGGACATATTGGTGGTTCGTGATTTTCCGAATATCTTCTCGGAGGTGTCACCAGGATATCACCTGATCGCTATGTTGAGTTCGTGATCAAGTTGGTTTTCTTATAAACCACCCCTTCTCCAAGAATCTGTGTTGGATACCCCTGATCTAGTTGGTTGAGCTAAACAATAACTTGGAGAGTTGGAAGATAAAAGCTTAATCCACTTAGTTCATCACTAAGGGATATCCTTGTGTGTGTGTGTGTTGAAGAAAGATGATATCTTCATCGATCGGTCCTCGTTATCAGTTATTGGATCTATTATCTTGTCCAAACTTTGATTTGAGTGTGGGCTATCCTCAAATCAAATCAGAACCAAGGATGTTCGTAATGTTGTCCTACCCGAGGTTGATTCCTCAGGCATACACCATTACATCCTTTGGTCTAACAAATGCTATCACCGTGTTCACTTAATTGTGGAATTCCATCTATATGGAAGCCTGGATGGTTGTTTGTTGAGCCCATTGAAAACATTTTCATCTTGTCCATGATTCATGTTGAACATCTAAGTTAGCGTTGGAAACTTTGAAATCATTTCTTCATGCTAGCTCATGAAGCATATGTTTGGATGAAAGAAGTGACTACCTCTGATTCACGTGCGTTTGGTGAAAGTTGCCGCCGTGAATTCGAGAAAGTAGTTTTGCTTCCTCTAGAATCATCCCAAGTTAGTCATGCACGTGCGAAGTATTCGTGGACTGGAGACTTGCAAACTTCATTCCATATGTATCCCTAGCACAGCAAGCCACTGATTGACTTGTTCTAGGAGAAGAAGTTCCTTCCTAAGAGCTAATCATCACTTAAGTAAGGACTTTGTTATCCTCGATGATGGTTCCCAACCAGAAATCAGTAGTGTTTGTTGTAAGACTTCCATGTGGTCATGCTTGTCTTGGACAACGTGTTCACATGTGTGTAGCAGAACCAGCTCATATTTTGGAGCTTGCTATCATAGTTCATCTCCCGAGAATCTCGCAACGTTATCTCGTCGAATTGTGTTGCAAACTTTCTTTTGCAGACATGTTGAGTCTGAAGTATCCTGTTACTAACCAGATCTGAATCTCAGGCAGATATGATGGTTGGAACATTCCAATATTTGCATTTTGTTACTAGCTTACATCATCTTTGTGCCATTTCACTATGGGCTGCCTCCATAGTAATTCTTATTCAGGATCATCTTCAAAAGTGGTCCTACCATGGATTCCACCCATTTCCGATGATAAGCAAATCATCCATTGTGTTGTCATCAACAAGGTAGTCCACATCATCCATTCTAGTCTGAGTATGCCATTCTACCGCACTCCGCCAATGATTGTTGTGTTTTGCCTTAGGATGGTATAAAGAGTTTCAATGATCTCTGAAACAAAAGTAATTCTTTTTTCCACTTAAGGGAATATTTCTGCGAGTCACCTTCCTTAAGATGTCTCGATGTGGTATCATGGCAACTCAACTCCTCGCTACGTTGACAACCGTTCACCACCCTCTTAAGTGTGGAATTGTTGCCTACCAATTTGAACCTCTGTCATCTATTACCTCCCATCTCTCTCGATGTGTGTTTTGTGTCTCAGCCCAAGAGATGTTTCAACGTCTCACTCCATGAGTTGATCTTGAGTTGCTCGATCTTTGAGAAGATCGTTTCCTGTAGAGTTTCCTTCCGTCGTCATCGTGTTGGATGAAGATCTCGAAGGCAAAGATGTCAAGATCGACTTGAGTTATCAAATCAACATCCTCGAGAAAGACATCTGGATCGTGAAAAATGTGTTAGCTTGTGTCCCTCTATCTTCTTACCTCGCGACTTGAATCTCGGGATGAGATTCTTGTTTAGTAGGGGTGAGTTGTCACGGGCCTAGATTTGCTTGTAACTAGTTGCACGAAAGCATTCATGTCATCATGTTTAAATTTAAGAAATTTGAATTGGGGATTGATAAACCCTAGCACAAATGCAATTGAAATAGGTTCAACCAAAATATTTTAAATGACCTCAAAATATCCTTTTAAAATGTTCATGATTTATGGAAAAGGGTGAAAGCCTCTACCAGAGATGATGCATATTTTTCCAGGACATTTTGGTCATTGAATTAAATCATTATGGTATTTGAGTTGGAGTTTAAAATTTACCATTAAATATTGGTTGCTCCAAATATTATAAAATTTGTTGTGTGGTTTGAAAATAATTCAAATATTCCTCACAAGAATTTACAGAATTAACCAAAGTGTTTTGGTTAGTATTTTATCCGCAAAACAGTAGCAGAAATTAGAAAAACTGAAACAAATAAGAGAGAGAGAGGGAGAAAGCACTTACCTGGCGCTCACATGGCAGCCCATCTGGCCGGCCTAGCCCACTAGGGGCAGGGAAGTCTTCTTCCTCCCGCCAGTCGGATGCACAGAGCGTGCCCGACGCGCACAGGGCCACCGCACGCCACCTCCTGCCTCCCTGCTTGCTCCCGCGACCCCAGGAGACGCCACGCAGACCCCCTCCACTCTCTCTCACTCTCCCTTCGCTCTTTGCTCTCTCCCTGGCCTCTAGCCCCTCTCCCGAGCAGACCCGAGCCCGCTCGTCACCACCGACACCGTTCACCTTAGCCACCATGCCCCTCTGGGCCTCTCGTCTTGCCCCAGAGCTCCGCCTCGCCGCCTGCTACGTCCTCAATGAGCCACGCGACCCGGGAAGCTCTGCATCAATGCCATGTCCATCTTCTTCATTGTTGGCCATCGAAGCTCGCCGGCGTGGATTCGCGAGCTCCAGACCCTCCCCGGCCTCGCTGTTGACTCTGCTGGATTCTCCGTGAGCCCCTGTCTCTTTCCCCTCTCTCCCCGTGCTCGTCCGCGCCTTCTAGCCACCATGGCCATCGGAGCCGATTACTCCTCGCCGCCGGCCATGTCGCCACCGCGGCTACGGCCGTGCAAGCACGCATCCAAGCTTACCACTGAGCTCACTGCACCCCCACGAGTCCAACGCGCCTAACCGCGGCTCCTGCCATGCCCTGCACCGTCGACTCGTTCGACGCCCGAACACCGGCCGCCGCACTTGCCATCACCGCCATCGTTCTGGGCCATCTCCGGCGAAGCTGAGAGCACCACTGGATGCGCGCAAGCACTAGCAACCCGTAGCCACAAACCGCTCGTCAAATAATGGCCCGTAGAGCAAACCCGACGCGGGCACCGCCGCGGCCTATCGTCGCCGGCGGTTAAACGCCGGTGGCTGACGTGACACCATTAGTTTAGGTGCTAATCATGTTTAGTTATTGCCTGTGTCAATGACATGTGGGCCCCCGAGCATAATTAGGTTAGTCTAATTTTCTGTTAAGATTAGTACTAATACGTGTGGACCCCATGTGTCTGCTTTGACTTTGGTCAAGTCAACGTGGACCGGTCCCACCTGTCATCCACCAAACCAGTCTGAGACACTGACGTATGGGTCCCACAGGTTAGGTTTGACCTAGCCAACCCAGTTGACCTGCTGACGTCACAACTATGTCATGCTGACATAGGAAATCATTTTCTGGATTTTAAATAGTTAGAAAATTCCAGAAAATGTCTAAAACTTCTAGAAATCATAGAAATTCAACCGTAGCTCAGAATGAAATAATTTATATATGAAAAATTATCAGAAAAATTCAAGGAATCCATATGTACCATTTTCATGCCTGTTTGAACAATGTTTGTCCTCTGTTTTGGACAAAACAAATAAAGGGCATTTAAATAGTTATATATGGAGTTGGAAATGGAATCATGTATTCAAACCAACTTCATTTAAATCATAGCTAGATGCATTAGCTCAAATCAACAGCATATTGCCATGTCATGATCATGCATCATATCGTGCATTGCATGATAGTGTTCTTTCTATGTTTGCCGGTGGTTGTTCCCCCTCGGTAGACGATGTTTCGACGATGTGATCGATGACACTGATGAAGAGCTATGCTATCTTCAGAAGTGCCAGGCAAGCAGAACCCCCTTGTTCATTCCGATACAATCCCACTCTCTCGCTCCTGCTCTCTTTTACTACATTAGGACAACACCGTTTCAACTGCTACATGCTGCGGTAGTTAAACCCCTTTCGTCTGCATGACCTGTCATTGCCACAGTAAATAGATGAAACCCACTAGCATGAGTAGGAGTTGTTTGAGCCCTGATGTGCCTACTCATTCATGCTTGTTTGTCATGCCTGCTATTGCTTAGAGTTGAGTCAGGTCTGATTCATTGGGGATGAATTGGAATGTGGTGAACAAGTCATACTGCTGAGAGCTAAGTGTGTGAACACGATTTGGTAAAGGTAGCGGTGAGAGGCCATGTAGGAGTACATGGTGGGTTGTCTCATTGCAGCCGTCCTCAGGAACTGAGTTCTGTGTTTGTGATCCACGAAAAGTTACTACCACGCATTGGAATGCTTAAGTGCCCCTCTCGACTTATTAATCAACCTGATCTCTGTCCAGGAGTTGCAACTAGTTTCTGGTGTTTGTAGGTTGTGTTAGTAGTCTACCAGGTGGCACCCGGTACAGGTGGTTTTGGGACAGACTAGGCACCATGGCATGGTGTACCAAGCGTAGATCCATCCATCGGTGTGGGCTTGGGAACCCTGCACACATCGTTTGGGGTCGTGAGCGACACGCCGACCGGATCTCCTTGCGGATGGAACCCGAATAGGCAATAAACCTGGACTAGAGACTTGTTGGTTAGTCAGGTCGTGGCTGACTCCCTCGCCAGGCTTCCGCTTGAAGGTTGCCGAGATACACGATGTGTCCATGGTGGTAAGTGGCGAGAGCATGCGTGAAGAAGTACACCCCTGCAGGGTTATCATTATCTATTCGAATAGCCGGATTCCTCGGATATGGAAACTTGGACCCCTTGCATAGTTCATAGACAAGTGAAGGTTGATACTCTAAAACTCACAAGATAAGCGTGAGTGCTATGGATGGCGTTCTCGCAGGGAGACGAGAGTGGATCCATAGTGGTGTATTGGTATGGTGAATTTGTGGACTCGTGTGCGCCACCTCAAAAGAGTTACTTGCAGTCGTCGTTCAGGTTAGCCACTGAGTCAAAGCTGGCTTGCTGCAGTTATACTCCACCACCCCTTTTGTTGATACTGATGCATATGTAGTTAGTTCTGATGTAAGTCTTGCTGGGTACATTTGTACTCACGTTTGCTTAATTTATGTTTTGCAGAGAGACTTCAGTCTCACTAGTAGTTTCGCGTGGACTTCGACGTTTAGCTTGTTACCTCAACTATGATCTTGTACCCTTGGGAGGGTCTTGTAGAAGTCTGTACTCAAAGCTGGCTTGCTTCTCATCCTTTTTGCTTTGTAGAAGTCTGTACTCAGACATGTAAGCTTCCGCATGTGCTTTGACTTGTATGCTCTGAATGTTGGGTCACGAGACCCATGTTTGTAATATCTCGCTCCTCGGAGCCTAATGAATAACACTCTGAGTCGTAGAGTCTTGTTGTGATGCCATGTTGTATTGCACATATTGAGCATATTGTGTGTATGATTGAAATGCTTGGTATGTGTGGGATCCGACAACCTAGTTGTTTATCCTTGGTAGCCTCTCTTATGGGGAAATGTAGTCTTGTGCTTCCATGAGCCATAGTAGTCCGCTACAGCCCGGTTCACCGGAGTCCTGCTAGCCCAGCACTACTGCTCCGGAACACTTGACTAGCGGCATGTGATTCACTTCGTTCCTGTGTCTGTCCCTTCGGGGAAATGTCACGCGGTGACATCAGGAGTCCTGCCTAGCCTGCTATAGCCCAGGTTCCCGGAGTCCTGTTAGCCCAGTGCTACAGCCCGGATTCACACGCTGCTGACCGACATGCTCGATGTTGATTCATGTATGCCTGTCCCCGTAAGTTAGTGCCACTTTGGGTTCACGACTAGTCATGTCGGCCTGGGTTCTCTTTCATATGGATGCTAGCGACACTATCATATACGTGAGCCAAAAGGCGCAAATGGTCCCGGGCCATGGTAAGGCGACACCCGTGGGAATATCGTGCAAGTGATATGAGGTGTTACAGGCTAGATCGGTGTGACTTAGAATCGGGGTCCTCACATTAAGTGTCATCCCTGGATCGGTATGCTGACACACAGTACTCGAGGATTTATAACAGAGGTAAATCACATGTATAAATTAATGTATATACTATTACCTCAATCCAAATAGTGGAAGTAACAACAAGGTTGTGGATTCCCATCAACACCAACGGCAAAGTTGAGTGTAGAAATCATAACCCTAACGTATCACTTACTCGTCGTAAGATTCCTGCAACATGAGATGTTGCAGCCACAAAGGGTCAATACATTGAATGTACTGGCAAATTCACACCATAGAGCAATGAGGAAATAATAGCTATCACTACATGCATATTTGGCTGGTGGAAAAGCTCTATGGTTATCATGTTTTTGCGAAAAGCCAATTTTTCCCAACAGTGAAGAAATATATCTTATTTAACTACAAAATTGGTTGAAAAATATTGAGAAGGTTCCTCCAACTCAATCCCAATTAAAAGTTAACAACCCAACAAATTAATTAAGTAAAGTGATGAGATCAACATGATAATCCAAGAACCAGATACTCAAGATGTCCATAACCGGAGACACGGCTAATCATGATTAGTTTGTACACTCTGCAGTGTTTTGCGAACTTTTTCCCACAAGACTCGATCTCCTCCGTTGGATTTCTCACACTACATGGTGTTTGAGAAACGGATGACCGAGACACAGTCTTTCAGAAGCATTAACTCTAACCCCGGGTAGACCATACCAACCTACATCCCCTACATCTGCTAGCCTACCACTGGAATAGGTCATGCAACATATTCAACTATGCTGGAGCCCATAATAGCTTATGGCTGCACACGGAAGTTTCTAGCATGAAATATCTTATGATCACTTTGAGCCTGGGTGGCAAACCATAGGATGATCACACGGGTTCCCAGGGATCTCCTAGGACAACACTGGTATATCCCCAGGTGTCCGGGCAAGTCCACTGGTAAATCCCTAGGGTGCCCCAACCAATCCACCCAGATGTGTATTAAAGTAGCCACCTTAAGTTAAACCTTAGTTAACAATTACTCTCACAACTTTCATGAATTATCTCGAACCAAACCACGTCTACGAGCATAGCATAGCAGTATAAGCATAATATAGTAACACCCAGGGGTTTGAATGCAAGATAATAGGTTCCCACCTCATCAACTACTTCTCAATACCCTCATGTTATCAATCCTACTCATGCAATGTTTGAGGGTTGAAACTAATGCATAAAAACTGGGTAATAATGGGATATGATCAAAGTGTGAACTTGCCTCGTACAGTTGATGAAGACGATTCGCACTCATAACTCCCGATAGGTCTATTCGTCACACTCCGGTCAATCTATCGTAAGCAAGCAATTGCATACATAAGCACTCGTGTAAAAGAATCGAAGAAAAGATCACGGAAAACTTTGAAAACAGGCAAATAACTCTTGCAAACAGAAAACAATTTCTAACAATATCAAAGTTAAGTGGATTTGGCCTTATCATAAAGTTTAGGTCAAGAGCTTCGATTTGCAAAAAGAATCAACTAAATCGGAGTTACGAAACTCAAGTTATGATCAAAAGAAGTTTGAATATGAATCTGAAAAAAATTTGAAAATTGAAAATTTCAAAAAGTTGAAGTGACAGGTTCACTGGATAGGTGAAAACAAGACAAAACTATAGGCGCTGATTTCATCTAATTTGGATGAACAGGTAAAATGTTATGGCTATTTGAAAAATCACGGCCAAGCTGCTTTATGGAAGAAAAATAGTTATAGCTAAAAGAATTCTAAGTGTATAAATACAGAGACTAATTGATAATCAAATTATTCTACCGTGCTAGTTTAGAAATAATAAACTAAGGAAGTATAAAAAAACAAAGAAAGATACCTTTATAAGGTAGAGAGAAGACGACTTCGGAGAGAAGACAATTTCCAAAAGTCTCGCCGAAGAGTAGAAAAAATATTTTTCTTTAATTAATCTAGTCAAATCAAAATATTGATTTAACCCGAATCGGATGATTTTTGGTCTCTATGGATCTATATTTATAGATGGAAAAGAGGTTTAAGGGTTAAAGGGTAGGCAATGTGGGACTAAACGTAGACGAACAAATAAAATAAATGGGGAACCGCATGGGCTAAAAAAACCACCACGGGCCGGCCACACGCGTTTTTTTGGCTAAAGAAGAAAAGAAAAAAAAACTAAAAAGGATTATTGCTGGCTGGACCTGGCCCATTTAGGAGGAAAAAAAGATGAGGCGTCGGCTGCCACTATGCCACGCGTGTGGGCGATAAATAATTATGGGCCGCACGTATAGTTTTTTTGAATAGAAACAGAAGGAAAACCCAAATAATGAAAATAAAATAAAATTTTATATAGACATATTATATATCAAAATTTTCAGAAAAATATTTTATACAACATGAAATTTTCTAGCGTCAAATACAAACCACAAAAATGTAAATAAAGCAAAGAGTGCTACTGATGCAATAAAATTCAATAAAAATCATGTTAAAAATACCAAAATTATTTCAAATTTATTTCTCTCCAATTTTCTACTGTAGGGAATCATTTTACCCTATTTTCCATATATTTTATTTTTGGATAAAAATAGTTTGAATAAAATCCAAATAACTCCAAATTGAAAATAATTTCAAAGGGACTTTAAATTTGATTCTTTTAAACTTCCAACTCATATTTCATATGTTTTGAAGAAGTCATTTTATCTTCTCTCATGAAAATCATTGAGTTGCTTAAAGTTTCTGAATTGGAAAATATTTCCAAATAAAATTCAAATCCTTTCAAAACCCTTTTCATTTATTTAAATGGAAGAAGTCATGTCATCTTCTCTCTAGGGTTTTGTATTTGAAAAGAATTTGAATTCATGGAGATCATAAATGCAAAAATGAAAGTTTGGGAAAGTCCTTTTATTCCCTCTCATTTAACTTTCAAATGTTTCAATTTCACTTACTTTCAGTCAATCAATCATACAACAATCAAACAAACAAACAAAACTATTTATTTATTATAACATTCCAAAATTTAGAATTTTGGGATGTTAAAAACCTACCACCCAAAAAATGAATCTCGTCCTCGAGATTCGGAGAGGCTAGTGAGAAAAATAGGTTAGGTTTGGGGGTCTTCTCGAAATCCATTGATCGCCTCCGGGGTCTCGAGTGCTACCACCCTTAGAAGCATTGTTACGGTTCCATCAAAACTCATATACTCTGAGCCTTTCCAGTAGTGGCGTAACCTTTTCCTCAATACTTCTGTCCTTTCATCTTGGTAAGGTTCTTCCAAGACTGGGTCTTTTTAGCTGGCAGGTCTGGCACCAATACTAATCAACTATCGATATCTCATGGTGCTCAACCATTTATGGTTTCTCGTGCAGGAAATGGGTCTGGGTTGAACCTCACCATATGACCTACGGTTGGCAAAAGTTGCCTTGTACAAGGGAAAATTGTCATACCATTCTAAGGTTCAAACAAGGCTTTGATCGTCTTCTCTCTACTATGGGCAAGTCACTCAGATTTACCATCCCATACAGCAAGGCTAATAAAAAGAGTAAGTCGGTATGGTGATCAATCCATCCCGCACCCAAATCATTACCTTGTATATGGTTTAGCGAATCTCGTATTCTAACACTCGGTCATCCTCACAAGCATTGCAGAATTTCTCTTGTCCATGAAATGGGTTCGGATAAATCCATGGATTCTGTAAGCCCAACAAACATCTATCGTTTCTTCACAACTCTCAAGTTTTGTGTAAACTCCTATAAGATCGTCTGTCGATAAAGGCATAACTTCTTCCAGGATTTTTCCTTCAGCAAGAATGTGCTTGCTTCTTGGCAGGTCCTGGGGCCTGTGGGTTATGGCCCATCTCATCACTTGTAAACCTTGAACTCATCATCGGGGGCAACTGATCATTATTCCAACATCCAACTTCCTAGCATTCTTAAATCCATCCAATTGTACTATCTCTCTTCCTTCTATTGGCACCAAACTAAGACGTGATTACTCAGACTCATCATGGAGTTGCAATTGCTCCATATTTCCAACATCATACCTCCTTTATATCCAATAGTACATCATCCCTTCATACTCTTGGGGTATCCCGCATATCGAGATAAAACTAGTACTTATTTTGTCCGAAGTCCACTTTGTGGAATATCATTATCTTTTCCAGGGGTCCAGTGTCCTCACAGGGTACTACTACCCTTGAAATGCACAAACTCATCCATAGACCATATTTCTCATATCCTCGAAATGGTTAAAAATCTTTTCTTCATAGAGTAACAACTCAAAAATCCAAATCAGTACCAACGATGCTAACTTTATTGATTCCCAAATTTTTACAATCTCCTGCCTTTACATTACATGCCTTAACTCATCGCCTCAATATAAAGGAAAATGTTCTCACTACTACTACTATACTTCTCACAAACACAACTAATCATCAAAAGTCTCCTTCTCCTTGGGACATTCTCTGGCAAAGTGCCCTGCTTCATTACAACGAAAACATAGTACTTCTGACAAGTCTCGGGGTTTCCTTTTTTGGCAACTGCTGTAGTAGTGCCCTGAATCCTTGCACCTAAAACAGGTGATATGACTCAGGTCCTTCCTGGAATCCAAACTATTTCTCTTCCTGAACTTTTCCGTTCCAATCAGGGCTTCTATTTCCTGAGGGTCATACTCTACTTCCTTCGTCGGGAATTCTACTAGGTCCCCATTTAGACAATTTTGGAAGATGTGTCCTTCTTCTCCACATGAATAGCACAACTTGGTGCAAGGTTTAATTGGGTCTGCTTTGGGTGTGTCCTCCACCTCTTCCTTCATCACTGGTTCTTCTAAAATTTCCATGAGGGCTCCTTTCATTGCTTCTTTCTTCTGTTGGGTAGTTCATTGTACCATGGGATAAATGTGACACTGAGCAGGGTAGTGGGTAGTCCCTTCACATAAGAAACAAGTGATCTGCATAGTTGGGCATTCTTCAGTTGGGTGACTTCCTTCACAATTAGGGCATTCATCCTTGTGTTCCTTATGGATGTGTCCTATTTCTCCACAAAGCTTGCATGCACAAGACTTCCTCATATCATTACCATAAGGCTTCATCTTCTGGGACACAAGCAGAGTCAACTTAAATTCTTTCCAAGTGGTTACTCTTTGCCATCCATTGATTGTTTGGTACATCCTCCACCCAGTAGGAGCACCTCTTTCAAAGTACTAAAGAGCATGCTGGGTCATATCCTTTCTAGCTATAGTGTTATTCTCCATATGATCCTCCATGTTCTGAATCCATCGGTCTGTCACCAATTGAGTCATCGGTCCAAAAAATATGGGTCCATCTCCATTCACCCTCTATTGGGTCCATGGGTTTTGGGGTGGGATGGGAGAGATGGAGAGGGATACACAAAATACAAACAATAGTTTTGAAAAGACAGATTTTATTTTGTGGCTGTCGGAAAAACATCAAACAAATGATAGCTCACAAATGTCGCATCTAGCGTAGGTATATAACAGGGGTTTGTCTTCTAAGGGTCGATAAATCTTCAAAGTCGCCAAACTCTTCAAGCCTTGTTCATGTCTCCGATGGCTTCTTCCGATCGTGCTTGTCCTTCTCAAGTTCTTTTGTCAGATCATCTCTGTTGACGCGAAGTCTCTCGTGGTGTCCTTTAATATTTTTGGAGTTGCATTCCAAACTTCTGGGTTTCAACATCCTTGGTATGAACCACGATACTATTGCCCTTTAGTTCATATCGAATCTCCAGTATCTCGAGGTTTTGCTCCTCCAGCTTGGCTACTTTCAGCTTCTGGGTCCTGAGTTCTTCACGAAACGCTTCCTTTTCAAATACGGCTTCCTGCAGGTCCATCTTAAAATTCTTGATGTACTACTTCAAATCCTAGCGATACACCAACTAAGGTTAAAACTTCATCCTTTGCTGATAGGTGCTCCATTAGCCCTTTTTTCATCCAATCCTTTCAAATAAATGCATGCTCAACCAGCACAGTGACAATAGCATAAGCGGGCGATAACATCATGGATAGCCGTGTTTATGCCCATGTCATTGCCATGAGCTATCCCTCCATAGTTGATATCTCCTGTCTTAGGGTTTTCTTAACAAAACTTTGAGTTTTAGTGCTCCATGTTCCGGTCTTTCTCCAATACACCTTGATCTCGGTTATTGACAGCTTCCATAGTCCGCCAAGTTCCATCAGGGTAGCCTTCCTAGGTCATACCAATCTGGAAATTTTTCAGAGCCTTCAAATTCTCCTAGTCTTCGGAGTCTTCAACCATTGTAGTTTCCATTATTATAATGCATGGTAAATCCTCTTCATTCCAAAGTGGTCTTAGTTGTCCGATATCTTGTACTTCTTGGAGTGGTCCCATTAGTCGAATCTTCGTATGGTCCAAAGGGGAAAAAGGGGTATAGTCTAACTAAAAGGGAATATTTGATAAAGCTCGGAAAAGAAGAGAGGTAAAAGATCTTTTGAAAAGAAAGTTGTAGAGAAAAATCTTTCCTACGGGCTTGCCAGTTTTTAGGGGTCACATCCTACAGTCAACATGTGCTCTAATACCATCTTGAAGTGACCCGACCTCAGACGGTCAAGTATCTGTGCTTAAGTGTCATCCCTGGATCGGTATGCTGACACACACAGTACTCGAGGATTTATAATAGAGGTAAGTCACATGTATAAAGTAATGTATATACTATTACCTCAATCCAAATAGAGGAAGTAACAACAAGGTTGTGGATTCCCATCAACACCAACGGCAAAGTTGAGTGTAGAAATCGTAACCCTAACGTATCACTTACTCGTCGTAAGATTCCTGTAATATGAGACGTTGCAGCCACAAAGGGTCAGTACATTGAATGTACTAGCAAATTCACACCATAGAGCAATGAAGAAATAATAGCTATCACTACATGCATATTTGGCTGGTGGAAAAGCTCTATGGTTATCATGTTTTTGCGAAAAGCCAATTTTTCCCTACAGTAAAGGAATATATTTTATTTAACTACAAAATTGGTTGAAAAATATTGAGAAGGTTCCTCCAACTCAATCCCAATTAGAAGTTAACAACCCAACAAATTAATTAAGTAAAGTGATGAGATCAACATGATAATCCAAGAACCAGATACTCAAGATGTCCATAACCAGGGACACGGCTAATCATGATTAGTTTGTACACTCTGCAGAGGTTTGTGCACTTTTCCCCACAAGACTCAATCTCCTCCATTGGATTTCTCGCACTACATGGTGTTTGAGAAATGGATGACCGAGACACAATCTTTTAGAAGCATTAACTCTAACCTCGGTTAGACCATACCAACCTACATCCCCTACATCTGCTAACCAACCACTGGAAGAGGCCATGCAACATATTCAACTATGTTAGAGCCCACAATAGCTTGTGGCTGCACACGGAAGTTTCTAGCATGAAATATCTTATGATCCCTTTGAGCCTAGGTGGCAAACCATAGGATGATCACACGGGTTCCCCGGGATCTCCTAGGACAACACTGGTATATCCCTAGGTGTCCGAGCAAGTCCACTGGTAAATCCCAAGGGTGCCCCACCCAATCCACCCAGATTTTTATTAAAGTAACCACCTTAAGTTAAACCTTAGTTAACAATTACTCTCACAACTTTCATGAATACTCTCAAACCAAACCATGTCTACGAGCATAGCATAGCAGTATAATCATAACGTAGTAACACCCAAGGGTTTGAATGCAAGACAATAGGTTCCCACCTCATCAACTACTTCTCAATACCCTCATGTTATCAATCCTACTCATGCAATGTTTGAGGGTTTAAACTAATGCATAAAAACTAGGTAATAATGGGATATGATCAAAGTGCGAACTTGCCTCGTACAATTGATGAACATGATTCGAACTCATAACTCCTGATAGTTCTACTTGTCACACTCCGGTCAATCTATCGTAAGCAAGCAATTGCATACATAAGAACTCAAGCAAAAGAATCGAAGAAAAGATCACAGAAAACTTTGAAAACAGGCGAATAACTCTTGCGAACATAAAACAATTTCTAACAATATCAAAATTAAGTGAATTTGGCCTTATCATAAAGTTTAGATCAAGAGCTTCGATTTGCAAAAAGAATCAACTAAATCGGAGTTACGAAACTCAAGTTATGATCAAAAGACGTTTGAATATGAATCTAAAGAAATTTTGAAATTTGAAATTTTCAAAAATTTGATGTGACAGGTTCACTGGATAGGTGAAAACAAGACAAAACTATAGGCACTGGTTTCATCTAATTTGGATGAACGGGTAAAAAGTTATGACTATTTGAAAGAATTCTAGGTGTATAAATACAGAGACTAATTGATAACCTAATTATTCTACCGTACTAGTTTAGAAATAATAAACTACGAAAGTATAAAAAGAAAAAAACAAAGAAAAATGCCTTTATAAGGTAGAGAGAAGACGAGTTTGGAGAGAGAAGACAATTTCCAAAAGTCCCGTTCGAGAGTAGAATTTTTTTTCTTTAATGAATCTAGTCAAACCAAAATATTGTTTTAACCCGAATCGGATAATTTTGGGCTCTATGGATCTATATTTATAGGTGGAAAAGATGTTTAAGGGTTAAAGGCTAAGCAATGTGGGACTAAACATAGACGGACAAATAAAATAAATGGAGAACCGCATGAGCTAAAAAAATCACCACGGGCCGGCCACGCGCGTACACGGCGCTGTAGTTTTTTTTGGCTAAAGAAGAAAAGAAAAAAAAACTAAAAAGGATTATGTCTGGCTGGGCCTGGCCCATTTAGGAGGAAAAAAAGATGAGGCACCGGCTGCCACAATGATACGCGTGTGGTCGATAAATAATTATGGGCCGCACGTATAGTTTTTTCTAAGTAGAGACAGAAGGAAAACCCGAATAAAGAAAATAAAATAAAATTTTATATAGGCATATTATATATCAAAACTTCAGAAAAGATTTTCTACAACATGAAAATTTTTCTCGCGTCAAATAAAATCCTCAAAAATTTAAATAATGCAAAGAGTGCTACTAATGCAATAAAATCCAATAAAAATCATGTTAAAATACCAAAATTATTTCAAATTTATTTCTCTCCAATTTTCTACTGTAGGGAATCATTTTACCCTATTTTCCATATATTTTATTTTTGTAGAAAAATAGTTTGAATAAAATCCAAATAACTCCAAATTGAAAATAATTTCAAAGGGACTTTAAATTTGATTCTTTTAAACTTCCAACTCATTTTTCATATGTTTTGAAGAAGTCATTTTATCTTCTCTCATGAAAATCATTGAGTTGCTTAAAGTTTCTGAATTGGAAAATATTTCCAAATAAAATTCAAATCTTTTCAAAACCCTTTTCATTTATTTAAATGGAACAAGTCATGTCATCTTCTCTCTAGGGTTTTGTATTTGAAAAGAATTTGAATTCATGGAGATCATAAGTGCAAAAATGAAAGTTTGGGAAAGTCCTTTTATTCCCTCCCATTTAACTTTCAAAAGTTTCAATTTCACTCACTTTCAGTCAATCAATCATACAACAATCAAACAAAAAATCAAAACTATTTATTTATTATAACATTCCAAAATTTAGAATTTTGGGATGTTACAGGTAATTTGTAACGAGTAGCAAGTAATAAAAGTAAATAAGGTGCAGCAAGATGGCCCAATCCTTTTTGTAGTAAAGGACAATCCTGGACAAACTCTTATATGAAGGAAATCGCTCCCGAGGACACATGGGAATTATCGTCAAGCTAGTTTTCATCACGTTCATATGATTCGCGTTCGGTACTTTGATAATTTGATATGTGGGTGGACCGGTGCTTGGGTACTGTCCTTACTTGGACAAGCATCCCACTTATGATTAAGCCCCATTGCAAGAATCCGCAACTACAACAGAAGTATTAAGGTAAACCTAACCGTAGCATGAAACATATGGATCCAAATCAGCCCCTTACGAAGCAACGCATAAACTAGGGTTTAAGCTTCTGTCACTCTAGCAACCCATCATCTATTTATTACTTCCCAATGCCTCCCTCTAGGCCCAAACAATGGTGAAGTGTCATGTAGTCGACGTTCACATGACACCACTAGAGGGATGACAACATACATCTCATCAAAATATCGAACGAATACCAAATTCACATGACTACTAATAGCAAGACTTCTCCCATGTCCTCAGGAACAAACATAACTACTCACAAAGCATATTCATGTTCATAATCAGAGGGGTATTAATATGCATAATGGATCTGAACATATGTTCTTCCACCAAGTAAACCAACTAGCATCAACTACAAGGAGTAATCAACACTACTAGCAACCCACAGGTACCAATCTGAGGTTGGGATACAAAGATTGGATACAAAATATGAACTAGGGTCTGAGATGAGATGGTGCTGGTGAAGATGTTGATGGAGATTGACCCCCTCCCGATGAGAGGATCATTGGTGATGACGATGGCGATGATTTCCCCCTCCCGGAGGGAAGTTTCCCCGACAGTACAGCTCCGCCGGAGCCCTAGATTGGTTCTGCCAAGGTTCCGCCTCATGGCGGCGGAGTTTCTTCCCGAAAGCTTTCTTATGATTTTTTCCTCAATGAAAGACTCCATATAGCCAAAGATGGGCATCGGAGGGCCACTAAGGGGCCCACGAGGCAGGGGGTGCACCCAGGGTGTAGGGCGCCCCCCACCCTCATGGCTAGTGAGTGGCCCCCCTCTGGTACTTCTTGCGCCCAATTTTTTTTATATATTCTGAAAAGTGCTCCCGTGGATTTTTAGGACTTTTGGAGATGTGCAGAATAGGTCTCTAATATTTTCTCCTTTTCCAGCCTAGAATTCCAGCTGCCGGCATTCCCCCTCTTCATGTAAACCTTGTAAAATAAAAGAGAATAGGCATAAGTATTGTGACATAATGTGCAATAACAGCCCATAATGCAATAAATATCGATATAGAAGCATGATGCAAAATGGACGTATCAACACACACTGCTCGTATGATAAACCGTGACAACTTATGTCTTACCATGCCAAATTCATGAAAAAACTAGTGAGGGCGCATCTGTTTCAGCAACAATTACGATGGTTCTCACATGATTCACGGGCACACAAAAGTAGCAGCAGTTCCCATAGACGGATTCAAACAGAGTACTAGCCCCAGAGGGCTCGATAATAGGCAAGATTCGGATAAGTAGACACAATCCAAACTACTATTAAACACTAGCTGGGGCAACTATTTCATGCCTCGATCTAATTTGGGCTGGACACAAGACGGACCTTGCCATGAACATCATCGAGGATGTTCGGTAGCAGCTCAATCCTGTGAACCTACATGAAGATAACCTTGTGGCCTTGCCACCCATAAACTTGTTTGTGGAGGCATGCCACGTCATCTTCCTGCGTAAGCTTCACAAGAACAGTATGCCTCACAAACGAAGGAGTACCTTTGAACTTCTTGTGCTTCAGTACACCCTGGACAACACGCCTGACAATAGTGAGGCTGGAATACAACTCGACATCTGTATAAGCGCAAATGGCTTCCAGGATCCAACAACCTAAGAACTCTGTTTTCCCAGTGCGTATATTCCGGTCACCCGCCTCATAGCGAGTGACATGTACAACCACACAATACTTGTCTGCATCAGGGCTCTAATTGAAACAGAAACAAATTCTGAATTACTTTCCAGTATAAGAAACACAAGTTATTTAAACCACTATGTATAGCATGGCATCTAAGCTAATAAAATTTTGCATTATTCATCACCACATACTTAGATGAAAAACCACAATCGAGATCGGCAAAGAAGAAATTCACCTTGGGCAGCTCAGCGGGGGGACACATCCTCGAAGGGGGAAAACTGCTCCTGCAGTGCCACGGGGGCTGTAACCTCAAACAGGGCGTTGACTGAGGGAGTCCTGGACTAAGGGGTCCTCGGGCGTCTGGCCTGATGGGCTATGAAGATACAAGACCGAAGACTCTCACCCGTGTCCGGATGGGACTCTCCTTGGCGTGGATGGCAAGTTTGGTGTTCGGATATGAAGATTCCTTTCTCTATAACCGACTTTGTATAACCCTAGTCCCATTCGGTGTCTATATAAACCGGAGGGTTTGGTTTGTATAGACAATCCTAAAACACGTAGGCTACACTTCTAGGGTTTAGCCATTACGATCTTGAGGTAGATCAACTCTTGTAATACTCATATTCATCAAGATCAATCAAGCAGGAAGTGGGGTATTACCTCCAAAGAGAGGGCCCGAAACTGGGTAAACATCGTGTCCCCTGTCTCCTGTTACCATCAACCCTAGACGCACAGTTCGGGACCCCCTACCCGAGATCCGCCGGTTTTGACACCGACATTGGTGCTTTCATTGAGAGTTTTGTTGTGCCGTCATCAGAAGGTTCAATGGTGATACGTCTCCAAGGTATCTATAATTTATGAAGTATTCATGCTATTATATTATCAACCTTAGATGTTTTATATGCATTTATATGCTATTTTATATGATTTTTGGGACTAACCTATTAACCTAGTGCCCAGTGCCAATTTCTGTTTTTTCCTTGTTTTCGAGTTTTACAGAAAAGGAATATCAAACGGAGTCCAATTGACGTGCCAATTGTAACACCCTCGATGCGGCTATATCTCCCACGTGTCGAAGCATGACTTCGAGGCATAACCGCATTGAAAGCAATGTCGCAAGTGAGGTAATCTTCACACAACCCATGTAATACATAAGGGAAAGAGATACATAGTTGGCTTACAATCGCCACTTCACACAAATACATGAATAAAGCATTACATCATCCAAATACAATCAAGGTCCGACTACGGAACCAAAATAAAAGAAGACTACCCCAAATGCTACACAGATCCCCGATCGACCCCAACTGGGCTCCACTACTAATCGACTAGAACGAAACACACAAAGGACAAGATCTTCATCGAGCTCCTCCTTGAGCTTGGTTGCGTCACCTGCACGGTCTCATCGGCACCTGCAAACTGGTTTTGGAAGTATCTGTGAGTCACGAGGACTCAGAAGTCTCACACCCTCGCGATAAAGACTATTTAAGCTTATAGGTAAGGCAAAGGTATGAGGTGGAGCTGCAGCAAGCGACTAGCTTATATGGTGGCTAACATACGCAAATGAGAGCGAGAAGAGAAGGCAAAAGCACGGTCGAACAACTATGATCAAGAAGTGATCCTAGAACAACCTACGTCAAGCATTACTCCAACACCGTGTTCACTTCCCGGTCTCCGCCGAGAAGAGACCATCACGGTTACACTCACGGTTGATGTATTTTAATTAAGATAAACTTCAGGTCTTCTACAACCGTACATTAACAAATTCCCATCTTCCCATAACCACGGGCATGGCTTTCGAAAGTTCAAATCCCTGCAGGGGTGTCCCAACTTAGCCCATCAAAAGCTCTCACGGTCAACGAAGGATTTTCCTTCTAGCGGGAAGACCCGATCAGACTCGGAATCCCGGTTACAAGACATCCTCGACAATGGTAAAACAAGACCAGCAAAGCCACCCAGATGTGCCGACAAATCTCGATAGGAGCTGCACATATCTCGTTCTCAGGGCACACCAGATGAGCAAGACGTCGGGTAAGCCAGCCCAGAGTTGCCCCTGGTAGCCTTGGACATCGCTCAGTTGGACCAACACTCAGAGGAGCACTGGCCGGGGGGGGGTTAAAATAAAGATGACCCTTGAGCCGGACGACTCAAGGGAAAGAAAAGGCTAGGTGGAAAATGGTGAAACCAATGTTGGGCCTTGCTGGAGGAGTTTTATTCAAGGTGAACTGTCAAGGGGTTCCCATTATAACCCAACCGCGTAAGGAACGCAAAATCCGGAAACATAACACCGATATGACGGAAACTAGGGCAGCAAGAGTGGAACAAAACACCAGGCATAAGGCCGAGCCTTCCACCCTTTACCAAGTATATAGATGCATTAATTAAATAAGAGATATTGTGATATCCCAACAAAATATCCATGTTCCAAACATGGAACAAACTCCAATCTTCACCTGCAACTAACAACGCTATAAGAGGGGCTGAGCAAAGCGGTAACATAACCAAACAACAGTTTGCTAGGATAAGGTGGGTTAGAGGCTTGGCTTAACAATATGGGAGGCATGATAAGTAAGTGGTAGGTATCGCAGCATAGGCATAGCAAAAGAGCGAGCAACTAGCAAGCAAAGATAGAAGTGATTTCGAGGGTATGGTCATCTTGCCTGAAATCCCGCAAGGAAGAAGAACGAGTCCATGAATAAGACAAATGGACGTAGTCGAACGGGTCCTCACAAACGCGACGTTAACGGAACCAACCCGAAGAAGCAACACCGGAAAGAAGCAAACAACACAGTAAACAAACCTAACACGAACATGGTATGATATGCGAGATGCGGTATGCGATGCATATGCATGATTTGCATAGGAATGATTGAACCTGGCCTCAACATGGAAATCGAAGAGTGCCACTGGAAAGGTGGGGTGATTTCGGTCGAAATCGATATAAAGATCATTGGAATCGGATGCACGGTTTGGAAATGGCAAGGAAAACAAATATGGCACCGGTCTGCGATAATCAGCAAGTAGCCACCTAAATGCATCAAGATAATTATGCTACAGCACTCAAACATAACAAAAAAACACATGGAAGGGATCCACTCATGAGGCTTGACAAAAGATGAACACTGAGCTATGGCTAATTCATCCATTAACAGGTTCAAACAAGCATGTCAAAAGTGCAAATGATAACAGGTTTCAGACTTAGTGAAATTAACACAAGTCTGGAATTTATCATCAGGAAGCACACTTTAGAGCATGAAAACTACATGCTACAGGAACATATCATGGCAAATCAAGGCATGGCATGAAGCTATTAAAAGCACTTAACAAAAGTCCCTTAGTGACCTAGAGCCAAAAGGGATCAGAAAATACAATTGCAAGCATGTGAACATGGCAAAAATATAAACAGATTCAGACTTAGAGAAAAACTGGAGCATGCAAAACAGTTAACGAGTAGGCATGTTTACGAGCTCGATGCACTCACTACAGGGCATGGCATGACAAACTAAGCATACACCCATCAAGAATACATGGCATAGAAGCTATAAATGTCAATAACAACATCATAGATTGCACGGATCAATAGCAACATCCTCGGCAAAATCGCTAAACATGTCAACAATCTGCCAAGATTCACTTTATAGCGAAAGTAGAGCTTGATTGACTCAAGCTAGGGTGCTCCATAAATTCAACCAAAGACATGGATGGATAGAGCACCACAATATTAACAAAACATCCTTACTGATCATCCTCAAAAGAGGCACGGATCACTAGGAAACAACATGAACATATGGCATAAAGACAAAAACATGACAAGGACTTAGTGAAATTCTAAGTCCCTGGAATCAGCATTACCGATTACGCTACTTTGCATGCTTGTGCTAGTCACCACAAATATCACAAAAATACATGGCAAGCACCCCTGTAAAGATGGCATGGCATATAACAAAACACATGTAGGGCTCAGGATCATAGCATGCACACATTAATCATGGCAAAAATGACAAAAGGCTATTTGCTGAAACAGATCTGACAAATTCATCACATAGCCCTCTTCCAACAACATTTCGGGCATCAAGATGAGCTTAAATGAAAATGATGCAATGAGATGAAAAGATGTACTCGTCGAGACGAACATTTTGATATGCTACACGCACAAATAGGATCTACGATGAGAGAGTGATGGCATGATGAACATGAGCGCATGAAACTGATTTTTAGGGACTTAGCAGTTTTCAGAAAAAAAACATGCGAGCGCTAAATAACTAAACAACGCACAGGCGGGGAATAGGGGAACGCTCACCACATGGGCTCGGCCCAGAACATGGAGATGGGCCGGCTTTGGAGCCCATGCGTAGAGGAGAGGTTGTCCTCGTCAACCTCCTGCTCCCGCTCGGGCAAGGAACAATGGCGGCGGCGGCACGGTACAGAGCTCCGGCGAGGGCATGCGCAAGCCGGGGACGTGGGAAGGCACCGGAAATGGGCAGATCCGAATGCGGGGACTCCGCATCTGGCGACGAGGAAGCTTGTGGCGACCCGGGCGCGGAGATCCCTGCAGGCCATGGCGGGGCGGCTCCCTGGGAAGCAACAGAGAGAGAGGGCCCGGGATGAGAGAGAGCCAGGGGAACACGTGAGATGGCGCGGGGCGGCGTGACCTGAGGACGGCGGCGGCGGTGGAGCAGCTTCCGGTGATGACGGCGGCGGCGACCGGCGTCTCTTTGGCGAAGTCCGGCGGGACTCTGGCGGGCGGCGAGCGAGGCGGTGAAGCCGGGCTTCGGTGGCGGCGGCTTGGGCCCGTGCGGGCCCCGGATGGGCTCCACGGGCCGTGAAGAGAGAGAGGGCGCGGCGCGGGCTAATGTGGCGCGCTCCGGTTGGCCGGGAGCGGTCGCCGGGATGACGTGCCAGGCTCCCATAGGCTGGAGCGACGTGGCGGCGGCGCGGCGGACATGTCCAGCGTGGTGAGGACGCGTCTAGCGGCGCGAGGGGAGGGATTTTAGAGTTTCGACCGCGAATTTTGACGGGGTGCACATATTTATAGGTAGAGGGAGCTAGGAGAGTCCAAATGAGGTGCGGTTTTCGGCCACGTGATCGTGATCGAATGACCGAGATGATGGAGGAGGTTTAGGTGGGTTTTGGGCCACTTTGGAGGGGTGTTGGGCTGCAACACACACGAGGCCTTCTCGGTCCCTCGGTTAACCGTTGGAGTATCAAACGAAGTCCAAATGGTACAAAACTTGACAGGCGGTCTACCGGTAGTAAACCAAGGCCGCATGACAAGTCTCGGTCCAATCCGAAAACGTTTAACACCCGCACACGAAAAGAGGTAGAAAGGGACACCAGGTGACATAGGAGCGCCGGATTGCAAAACGGACAACGGGGGAAAATGCTCGGATGCATGAGACGAACATGTATGCAAATGAAATGCACAAGATGACATGATATGCAATGCATGACACGCAAGCAATGACAAGGCAACAACGGCGAATAACTGGAGGACACCTGGCACATCGGTCTCAGGGCGCTACACCGATTTTTGACGATTTTTATGGACCAAAAGAAGACCCCGGAGTAAAAGAGTTGGGCCAAGATAGTCCCGGTGCATCCATGAGGGGGGGCACCCACCCCCCCAGGCGTGTGTTCCTGCCTTGTGGACGCCTCGGGCACCTCCTTGACGTGGACCGACGCCAAAAATTCCTATAAATATAGAAACCTTGGAAAATTAACCTAGATTGGGAGTTCCACCGCCAGAAGCCTCCGTAGCCACCGAAAACCAATCTAGGCCCTCTCTGGCACCCTGCCGAAGGGGGCCGTCATCACCAGAGGGCATGGAGGAGGATCCCGGAGGGGCCATCATCACCATGAAGGCCAAGGACCAGAGGGAGAACCTCTCCCCATCTAGGGGGAGGCCATGGAGGAGGAAGCACAAGGGGGAGAACCTCTCCTCCTCTCTCTCGGTGGCACCGGAGTGCCATCGGGAGGGGAATCATCGCCACGGTGATCGTCTTCATCAACATCACCATCATCATCATCACCCTCATCTCTTTTACGCGGTCCACTCTCCCGCACCCCGCTGTAATCCCTACTTGACATGGTGCTTTATGCCACATATTATGATCCAATGATGTGTTGCCATCCTATGATGTTTTGAGTAGATATCTTTTGTCTTTGGGTTGATTGATGATCTAGATTGGTATGAGTTGTATGTTTTACTTTGATGTTGTCTTATGGTGCCCTCCGTGTCGCACAAGCGTGAGGGGTTCCCGTTGTAGGGTGTTGCAATACGTTCATGATTCTCTTATAGTGGGTTGGTGAGTGACTGAAACACAAACCCGAGTAAGGGGGTTGTTGCGTATGGGAATAAAGAGGACTTGATGCTTTAATGCTATGGTTGGGTTTTACCTTAGTGATCTTTAGTAGTTGCGGATGCTTGCTAGAGTTCCAATCATAAGTTCATATGATCCAAGTAGATAAAGTATGTTAGATTATGCCTCTCCCTCATATGAAACTGCAATAGTGATTACCGGTCTTGTTGACGATTGCCTAGGACAATTCTGCACACCGACCCACCATTATTCCACACTCGCTATTAATAATATTTAGTAATATAATCTAACTAGTTCTCCGATATCATACAAAGTTATCCTCTTCATACCCACAACCTAGTTTTATTTCTCGTTGCTAGTTGGAAGCAAACGTTCGGTGTACGCAGAGTCGTATCAGTGGCGGATAGGGCTTGAGAGAATATTGATCTTACCTTTAGCTCCTTGTGGGTTGGACACTCCATACTTATCACTTCCACCTTTGGAAATTGCTATGATGATTCCTTGCACTTGGGGATTATCAAGCTCTTTTCTGGCGCCGTTGCCTGGGAGCAATAGCGTGGGGTTGATATTCTCGTGTGTGCTTGTTTGCTTTCTTCACTAAGTAGATTTTGTTTTTCCTTTTTTGTTTCTATTTAGTTGTGGGTGAAACATACGAAAAAATTAAAAGAATGAAAATACAAAAAAATTACTTGCCTGTCATGCCTAAAAAGTTTTTCAAAAAGAGAAGTGATTGGAAAGTTATGCATTGAAGAAGTGAGGGTCGACCTTGAGGACTCGTGTTCATGCTCATGGAAACAATGTAGAATTTTTAATGGAATTTTCTCTGTAAATAATTATCGCCTTATATATATATCCATTGTATTATAAAAATAATGTGCCAAGCTTTGGTTTTAGGATGATTAGATTGCTTGTTTACTATGTGCAGAACAAAAACAGAAACTTTGGCTGTAGCGCGTGATTTTACATTTTTTACTAGAAAGTAAAATGGGTATGACACATTTTTCACATTACTTCTGTATAATTTTTTCAAATTTTCAAATTTATTTCATAATTTTTGGAGATACAGAAGTTTACTAAACCTTCTGATTACTACAAACTGTCCTGTTTTAGACAGATTCTGTTTTTCGTGTGTTGTTTGCTTATTTTGATGAATCTATGGGTAGTATCAGGGGGTATGAACGATGGTGAAGTTGGAATACAGTAGATATAGTTCTAATATGAAATTGGAATGAGTTTGCAACAGTAACTAAAGGTAGTGATTTGCTTTATTATACTAACGGATCTCACAAAGTTTTTGTTAAGTTTTTTGTGGATGAAGTGTTCGAAGAACGAGGAGTTGCCGATGTGAGAAGAATAAAGAGAGGCAAGAGCTCAAGCTTGGGGATTCCCAAGGAACCCCAAGTAAATATTCTAAGGATACTCAAGCATCTAAGCTCGGGGATGCCCCGGTTGGCATCCCATCTTTCTTCTTCAACAATTATCAGTATACCTCAGTTTTTGTTTCGTTCACATGATTTGTGTCCTTTGTTTTTTTTGTTCTTCCTTTATGAACCATGCTAGTATGAGATAGCCCTTCATTGATTTATAGAATGCTTCATGTGCTTCACTTATATCTTTTAAGTATGATCTTATAGAATTGCTCTTTGTGCTTCACTTAAATCTTTTGAGTATGGTTTTATAGAATGCTTCGTGTGCTTCACTTATCATTTTGAGCTTGGACATTGGTTAGTTTATATTAATTGTAGAAAGCTCCATGAACTTCACTTATATCTTTTGGAGTATGAATAATACTATCATCTAAAGTGGGTTTCGAAGAGTGTCAACTCTAGAAACTAGTGATCCCGCTATTCCGAATGAGAAGAATTTTGCTTATGTGGAGAGTAGAAAAAATTTTATGCTTGTAGATCATGAAAAGAATGATTTATGTGATGGTTATATTATTGAAATCATTCATGATTCTACTGAAAATTATTATGAGGGAGGAATACATGCTTGTAGGAGTGCAATAATATCAAGTTTTTCTCTCTATGTGCTTAAAGTTTTGAAGTTATACTTGTTTTTCCTTCCTATGCTAGTTGATTCTTGTTCCCATAAATTGTGTGCTCACAAAATCCCTAGGCATAGGAAGTGGGTTAGGTTTAAATGTGCTAGTCATATTCTTCATGATGCTCTCTTTATGTTCAAGTCTTATCTTTCATGTGAGCATCATTGAAATCATCATGCCTAGCTAAAAGGCATTAAAGAAAAGCGCTTGTTGGGAGACAACCCAATATTTACCCTAACTGTTTCTGTGTGTTTACATGATTAAGCTACTGTAGTAATCATGTTTTATAGATTTTGTTTCAATAAAGTGCCAAGTAAGACCTTTGGGAAGACTTGGGTGAAAATTAATGTGATCTTGCTGTAAAAAACAGAAACTTTGCGCTCACGAGATTAGCTGCCATTTTTTTTACAGAAGAGTGCTTTGGTGATGATTCTTTTTGAAGAAGATTAATAGACAAATTCCTCACGTCCACCAATTTATTTCATAATTATTTGAGTAGCAGAAGTATGGTTAGTGTTCAGATCATTACAGACTATTCTGTTTCTGACAGATTCTGTTTTCATTGCATAGTTTGCTTGTTTTCTAGTTTCTATGACTTATATTCCTCAATATAAATTATAGAAATGATATGTTACAGTAGGCATTGTGTGAGAACAATTACGATCTTTTTATTTGACAGTACCAAGGTGAATGGTTTACTATTTAACATACTAACCTATCTCACGAAGTTCCGTTAAGTTTTGTGTGATTGAAGTTTTCAAGCTTTGGGTGAGATATTGATATGAGGAGAATAAGGAGTGGAAAGACCCTAAGATTGGGGATGCCCAAGGCACCCCAAGGTAATATTCAAGGAATACTCAAGCGCCAAAGCTTGGGGATGCCCCAGAAGGCATCCCCTCTTTCGTCTTCAAAACTATCGGTATACCTTACTCGGAGCTATATTTTTATTCGTCAAATGATATGTGTTTTGCTTGAACTGTATTTTCAATTTTACTTGCTGTTTTAATAAAATCATTGGATCTGAAATCTTAAATGAAAAAGAATCCTCCCATGGCTAGTTAATTATTTGACTACTCGGTGTCCTTCACTCATATCTTTTTGGAGTAGTTTGTCATTACTCACGTGCTTCACATATATCCTATGAGTAAATGTTTGAATAAATTGGATATCATAAATCTAAATTTATATATGTTTCATATGCTTATACCATGGGGAGTGATGACTTCACATAAAATAAGTATAGTTAGTAAACTTATTGAAAGTTAGCAAACGTAGAATTGGTCACTTGAACAATTCATGAAAGAATATTGAAGGAAGAGATATTTCACATGTAAATATACTATCTTGGACATCTTTAGTAATTGTGAGCACTCATTAAAATATG
Organism: Triticum aestivum; assembly: GCF_018294505.1. Lineage (NCBI taxonomy): Eukaryota > Viridiplantae > Streptophyta > Magnoliopsida > Poales > Poaceae > Triticum > Triticum aestivum. The sequence continues at coordinate 569,725,476 of NC_057803.1, read as the reverse complement.
ACATGCTAAAAGGTTGATGTCGGACAAGGAAGACAACGTAATGGGTTATGTTTTCTTATATACGAAATAAAGTATATTGTCTTGGATCATCCAACATGTTGAGATTGCTTTTCCCCCTCATGCTAGCCAAATTCTTTGCACCAAGTAGAGATACTACTTGTGCTTCCAAACATTTCTTAAACCAGTTTTGCCATAGAGTCCACCATACCTACCTATGGATTGAGTAAGATCCTTCAAATAAGTTGTCATCGGTGCATGCAATAAAAATTGCCCTCTACATATGTATGATCTATTAATGTGGAGAAAATAATCTTTATACGATCTTGTGATGTGGAAGAAATAAAAGCGACGGACTGCATAATAAAGGTCCATATCACAAGTGGCAATATAAAGTGACGTTCTTTTGTATTAAGATTTTGTGCATCCAACCATAAAAGTGCATGACAACCTCTGCTTCCCTATGCGAAGGGCCTATCTTTTAATTTTATCTTCTACCTTATGCAAGAGTCATGGTGATCTTCACCTTTCCTTTTTACATTTTATCCTTTGGCAAGCACATTGTGTTGGAAAGATCCTGATATATATATCCAATTGGATGTAAGTTATCATGAACTATTATTGTTGACATTACCCTTGAGGTAAAAGGTTGGGAGGCGAATCTATAAGCCACTATCTTTCTCTGTGTCCGATTAAAACTTTGAACCCATAAATATCACGTGAGTGTTAGCAATTGTGAAAGATTAAATGATAGTTGAGTATGTGGAGTTTGCTAAACCAAAGCTCTGACATAGACCCTTCCTGAAAATAAGATGAATTGCAATTGTTTGATGACTGAGAATATAGTTTGTTAGTTTCAAGAAAGTTTATGATCTATACATTAACATGTGAATAGCTTGTTACTTGATCATGAAAAGTTTTATGAAGATGAGCTACTGTTATGATATATAATGATGTTATAAAAAGTGATTGAAACTATCATTGATGAAACTTATGCACTTGCTAGCATTCACAATTCATAAATTATTTCTTTTATCATTTACCTACTCGAGGACGAGGAGGAATTAAGCTTGGGGATGCTGATACGTCTCCAACTTATCTATAATTTATGAAGTATTCATGCTATTGTATTATCAACCTTGGATGTTTTATATGCATTTATATGCTATTTTATATGATTTTTGGGACTAACCTATTAACCTAGTGCCCAGTGCCAGTTTTTGTTTTTCCCTTGTTTTCGAGTTTTACAGAAAAGGAATATCAAATTGAGTCCAATTGACGTGCCAATTTTTGAAGATTTTTTATGGACCAAAAGAAGACCCCGGAGTAAAAGAGTTGGGCCAGGAGAGTCCCGGGGCGTCCACGAGGGTGGGGGGCACCCCCCCCAGGCGTGTAGTCCTGCCTCGTGGACGCCTCGGGCACCTCCTTGACGTGAGACCGACGCCAAAAATTCCTATAAATACAGAAACCTCAGAAAATGAACCTAGATCGGGAGTTCTGCCGCCAGAAGCCTCCGTAGCCACCGAAAACCAATCTAGGCCCTCTCTGGCACCCTGCCGGAGGGGGCCGTCATCACCAGAGGGCATGGAGGAGGATCCCGGAGGGGCCATCATCACCATGAAGGCCAAGGACCAGAGGGAGAACCTCTTCCCATCTAGGGGGGAGGCCATGGAGGAGGAAGCACAAGGGGGAGAACCTCTCCTCCTCTCTCTCGGTGGCACTGGAGTGCCATCGGGAGGGGAATCATCGCCGCGGTGATCATATTCATCAACATCACCATCATCATCATCACCCTCATCTATTTTACGCGGTCCACTCTCCCGCACCCCGCTGTAATCCCTACTTGACATGGTGCTTTATGCCACATATTATGATCCAATGATGTGTTGCCATCCTATGATATTTTGAGTAGATATATTTTGTCTTTGGGTTGATTGATGATCTAGATTGGTATGAGTTGTATGTTTTACTTTGATGCTGTCCTATGGTGCCCTTCGTGTCGCGCAAGCATGAGGGGTTCCCATTGTAGGGTGTTGCAATACGTTCATGATTCACTTATAGTGGGTTGGTGAGTGACTGAAACACAAACCCGAGTAAGGGGGTTGTTGCATATGGGAATGAACAGGACTTGATGCTTTAATGCTATGGTTGGGTTTTACCTTAATGATCTTTAGTAGTTGTGGATGCTTGCTATAGTTCCAATCATAAGTGCATATGATCCAAGTAGAGAAAGTATGTTAGCTTATGCCTCTCCCTCATATGAAACTTCAAAAGTGATTACCGGTCTTGTTAACGATTGCCTAGGAAAATTCCGCACACCGATCCACCATTATTCCACACTCGCTATTATAATATTTAGTAATATATTCTAACTTCATGATAACAACACCTACTTTTATATTTTAACTCTCCGATATCATACAAAGTTATCCTCTTCATACCCACAACCTAGTTTTATTTCTCGTTGCTAGTTGGAAGCAAACGTTCGGTGTACGTAGAGTCGTATCAGTGGTAGATAGGGCTTGAGAGAATATTGATCTTACCTTTAGCTCCTTGTGGGTTCGACACTCCATACTTATCACTTCCACCTTTGGAAATTGCTACGATGATTCCTTGCACTTGGGGATTATCAGATGGCTCCATCCATCACCTACAACAACGCTGCACGGGGGGATGCCTTTCTCCTCGGCCAGATCTTCGTATTCGGCGGCTTTGCACTGTGGGCCAACTCGCTTGGACATCTAGAGCAGGTCGACAGCTATGACCCTGGCCGTCAGGTTAGGTTTGGAAGTTTGAACTACGTCACTGATATCCGCGGAGACTTGATCTTCGACGGATTTGAGCCCATGGCAGCCGCTCCCTGCCACCGCGATGAACGTGGCCTAAATCTTTCATTGGACCATACATAGGAGATTGTGCATGTAAGCGCTCTGGCCCTACATCTAAAGCGGCTTGCACCATCCGAAGACTGGAAGCTTAACCCCACCACGGAAGCCGCAGACTCAGCGGCGTTGGAGCCACGCACAGACCCTACTTCGAGTGGGGTATGCGTCACCGGATCCTCGAATTCATCTCCGGTCACTGGTTCCGAACTACGTGCATCCGCGTCCGCCGAGCCTTACCAGGCGCCGATCGTCGAATTCAGTTCCGCGGACATCCTCCGGCACTCACCTTTAGGCGATGTGTTAAACTCATTAAAAACCCTCTCTTTAGTAGGGGACTCACAACCGAATTATATCCGGTTTGAAATGGGGGCTGATGATGGGGAATTTCGCTTCCCACCCACCTCCCACTTGATAGCCACTGTTGAAGATCTAACCGACATGCTCGACTACGACTTCGGAGACATCGACGGTATGGACGATGATGCCGAAGAGGAGCAGGCCCAAGACCCGCCATTTACCGGGCGCTGGACGGCCACCTCCTCCTATGACGTATACATGGTGGACACACCCAAAGAAGTTAACGGCGATGACAAAGAAGACCCAGCGGAAGATAAACCTCCTGAGACACAGCCAAAGCACCGACGATAGCGGCGCCATTCTAAGTCACCCATGAGAAAGACAACAATACCGGCATAGGAGAAAATAATACTCGAGACGATGCGAAAGACAATGAAGACCCCGTTGAGCCAACTTCCGGACAGGATGAACGGGAAGATGGACAAGTCAACCCTGATGAACAGGCCGTGCACGAAGACTTGGAGGACATCAATTATATTCCACTCTCCAAGGATGAGGTGAGCCTCGGCAACAAACACTTTATCATGCCTGAGGAACCTCTCGAGCAGGAGAGCTTTAAGAAACAGCTAATAGCCACTGCAAGGAGCCTGAAAAAGAAGCAGCAACAGCCTCAAGCTGATCAAGATCTGCTCAATGATAGATGGACTGATGTCTTGGCAGCAGAAGAATACGGCCTCGAGTGCCCAACCAAAAGCTACCCAAAGCGTAAACTGCTACCCCAATTCGATTACGAGGCACTTGAGCCTGCACCATCAGCGCGTAATGCGACTGATCGACCACCACGCGGCCGGGACAAAGCGGCAACTCAAGCCGAACACCAGCCCGTACTACCTCGTGGTAAAGGCAGGGATAAAACAGCTCGGGCATACACGTATGATCTCCGGCAGGGCCTGAAGAATAAAGTAGGTCTGGCCAGATCGATCTACGGATCACGGGGGCGTGCCCCGACGCGCGACGACGGCTATCAAGCCGAACATGGCAAGCACAACTACATCCGAGCCTAAAATCGCAGATGAACTCCATCCAAACTACATCATGACCTGGCCCAATATAGAGGCGCCGCACACCCCTCTGCTTCACTGATGAAGTAATGGAACATGAATTCCAAAAGGGTTCAAACCCGTGAATGTCGAATCATATGATGGAATCACAAATCCTGTGGTATGGATTGAAGACTTTATTGTCCATATTCACATGGCCCATGGCAATGATCTTCATGCCATCAAATACCTCCCCCTAAAACTCAAGGGGCCAGCCCGACACTGGCTGAACAGCCTGCCTGAAAACTCCATTGGCAGCTGGGAGGACTTGGAAGAAGCCTTCCTTGACAACTTCTAAGGTACATATGTTCGACCTCCGGACGCCGACGACTTGAGTCACATAATCCAACAGCCCGGAGAGTCAGCCAGGAAATTCTGGACTAGATTCTTAACCAAACAGAACCAAATCATCGACTGTCCGGATGCCGAAGCCCTAGCGGCCTTTAAACATAGCATCTAGGACGAATGGCTCGCCCGACACCTCGGCCAAGAAAAGCCAAAGTCCATGGCGGCCCTCACGGCACTCATGACCCGCTTTTGCATGGGTGAAGATAGTTGGCTAGCCCGTAGCAATAACAATACAAGCGAACCTGGAACTTCGGAAGCCAGAAATAGCAACGGCAAACCCCGACGCAACAGACACAAACGTCGAAGCAACGATGATAATACCGATGACACGGTGGTCAACGCCAGATTTAGTGGCTCCAAGACCGGCCAGCGGAAGAAGCCATATAAAAGAAATAATTAGGGCACTTCCTGCCTAGACCACATACTCAATCGCCCATGTCAGATCCATGGCACCCCTGATAAACTAGCCAATCATACCCACAAGAGTTGTTGGGTCTTCAAACAGGCTAGCAAGTTAAATTCCAAAGACAAGGAGAAGGGGCCGGAAAGCGAGAACGACGACGAGGAGCCCCGTCCACTAAACATAGGGGGACAGAAGAAGTTTCCCCCTCAAATCAAAATGGTGAACATGATATACGCTACCCATATCCCTAAGAGGGAGCGCAAGCGCTCGCTCAGGGACGTCTATGTGATAGAGCCAGTAGCCCCAAAGTTCAACCCATGGTCTTCCTTCCCGATCACCTTCGATCGCAGGGACCATCCGACCAGTATCCGTCATGGTGGTTCAGCCGCACTGGTCCTTGACCCAATCATTGATGGATTCCATCTCATGTGAGTCCTCATGGATGCTGGAAGTAGCCTGAACCTGCTCTATCAGGATACAATGTGCAAAATGGGTATTAATCCCTCAAGGATCAAGCCCACAAAGACTACCTTTAAAGGAGTCATACCAGGTGTAGAGGCTCGCTGTACGGGCTCAATCACACTAGAGGTTGTCTTCAGATCCCCGGATAACTTCCGAAGCGAAGAGTTGATCTTCGATATCGTCCCCTTCTGCAGTGGCTATCACGCACTGCTCGGATGAACCGCATTTGCTTGATTCAATGCGGTGCCACACTATGCTTATCTCAAGCTCAAGATGCCCGGACCACGCGGTGTCATAACAGTCAATGGAAACACAGAACGCTCCCTCCGTACTGAGGAGCACACCGCTGCTTTAGTAGCAGAAGTATAGAGCGGCCTCTCCAAGCAGAACCTCAATTCGGCGGTCGAGCTCCCGGACACCGTCAAGCGAGTCCGGACTACTCCATAGCAGGACAGCCCAGCTTGTTAAGAGCTCGACTAGCAATTCGGCCTCTGTCCCAGTCCCTACCAAGCGGCAGCGTTCGTATCGCGCGTACATAACTATGCACTCAAAATACCATGGGCATAGACGGAGGAATAACTAGATTGTGATTCATAATACGGCTCGACCTACCTTGGTGCTCTCATACTTTCACCTTTTTTCCTTTTTTTCTTCCTTTTCAGGTTTCTTTTCCACAGGCCTTTTCCGGCGGCCTGATCACAGGTCCTTTCGAAAGGATAGATACACCAAGACTGCACAAAATATTAACGTATAAGGGAATTTATAGGTGGTCTCTTTAACGGTCACTCTACCTGTTTTTAGGACCCACACGTAGCTCTCCCTTTGTCGGTGTCAAAACCGGCGGATCTTGGGTAGGGGGTCCTGAACTGTGCGTCTAGGCGGATGGTAACAGGAGACGGGGGGACATGATGTTTTTATCCAGGTTTGGGCCCTCTAGATGGAGTTAAAACCCTACTCCTGCTTGATTGATCTTGATGATATGAGTATTACCAGAGTTGATCTACCACGAGATCGAAGAGGCTAAACCCTAGAAGCTAGCCTATGGTATGATTGTTGTTGTTGGTCCTACGGACTAACCCCTCCGGTTTATATAGACACCGGAGGGGGCTAGGGTTACACAGAGTCGGTTACAAGGAAGGAGATCTACATATCCGTACTGCCAAGCTTGCCTTCCACACCAAGGAGAGTCCCATCCGGACACGGGACGAAGTCTTCAATCTTGTATCTTCATAGTCTAACAGTCCTACCAAAGGATATAGTCCGGCTTTCCAGATACCCCCTAATCCAGGACTCCCTTAGTAGCCCCCGAACCAGGCATCAATGACGATGAGTCCGGCGCATAGATTGTCTTCGGCATTGCAAGGCGGGTTCTTCTTCAAACTCTGAGTACCTGCTAAATAGTGTCCGGCTTCTCGTAAATGTTGCGCTTCTTGGCTTCTGCGTCCAACAATGGTCATCTTCCACATGTCAAGCGAATGTGAGGAGCCAGGGTATTTTTACATTTACCACCCCATCTATGTGAATGAACTGTCTATTAAAGAGACGAGGATCCTCAGATCCAAACCACACCATCCTCCCTCAGCGAGCATTCATCGGAGCGCGCCCGAAAAAACCCATCCAAACATGGTCGGCCAGCGCAGCTCCTCCTCTCGCTCCCGCAGCCCCAAGCCCAGAGACTGGGAGAAGTGTTATGTCCCGCACAGCCAATTAGTGAAGCTACAGACCCAAGGATTCCTCCCTCCAGTGTATATGGTCCCGGTTCAAGCCGGGCTCGCCACCTATAATGGCGGGTGTCGGTGTCAAAACCGGCGGATCTCTGGTAGGGGGTCCCGAACTGTGCGTCTAGGCCGGATGGTAACAGGAGGCGAGGGACACAAAGTTTTACCCAGGTTCGGGCCCTCTTGATGGAGGTAAAACCCTACGTCCTGCTTGATTAATATTGATGATATGGGTAGTACAAGAGTAGATCTACCACGAGATCAGAGAGGCTAAACCCTAGAAGCTAGCCTATGGTATCATTATTGTTCTCTATGTTGTCCTACGGACTAAAACCCTCCGGTTTATATAGACACCGGAGAGGGCTAGGGCTACACAAAGTCGGTTACAACGATAGGAGATATACATATCCGTATCGCCAAGCTTGCCTTCCACGCCAAGGAAAGTCCCTTCCGGACACGGGACGAAGTCTTCAATCATGTATCTTCATAGTCCAGGAGTCCGACTGAAGGTATAGTCCGGCCATCCGGACACCTGCTAATCCAGGACTCCCTCAGTAGCCCCCGAACCAGGCTTCAATGACGATGAGTCTGGTGTGCAGATTGTCTTCGGCATTGCAAGGCGGGTTCTCCTCCAAATTCGGTGTACCTGTTGAATAAAGTCCGGTTTCTTATAAATGTTGCGCTCCTCGGCTTCTACGCCCAATAATGGCCGTCTCCCACGTGTCAAACGAATATGAAAAGTCTGAGTGTTTTTACATCCACATCCCTAGCCGCGCAAATGAGCCGCCCATTTAAAGGGACGAGGATTTAGATCCAAACCACACCTTCTCCCATTCGCGAGTGCTCATCAGAGCGCATCTGACAAAGGTCCATACCACCATGGCCAGCCGTCACAACTCCTCCTCTCGCCCTTCCAGCCCTCAGCCTGGATATTGGGAGAGATGCTCCATCCCGCATAGCGAGCTAGTGACGCTCCAGACCAAGGGTTTTCTCCCCTCGTCCTATATGGTCCCGGTTCGAGCCGGTCTTGCCATCTATAATGGCGGAGAGCAAGCGGAGAGTGCCCCTAATCCCTCCAAAGGAGAGCGGGTGTGCCTCGTCCCTTACTTAATAAGGGGGCTCGGATTTCCAATCCATCCATTTCTTCGGGGGCTCCTAGAATTCTATGGCCTCCAACTACACAATCTCACGGCTGCCTCCGTATTGCATATCGCGGGCTTCGTAGCCCTCTATGAGCAGTTCTTGGGTGTTGAGGATCATTTCGGGCTGTGGAAAGAGCTATTCTGCCTCGTGCCCCGTTCTAAGAAGGGGTCAATATATCAAGTGGGCGGAGCCGAAGTGTGGCGCATCGCCGGGACCGGATATCTATCCGGAACCCCAAAGAAGGCGTCCGAGGACTGGCCTTCGGAATGGTTTTACATAGAGGACGTCCCGCTGCCGGATCCTATCCGGACTGGCCTCCCTGAGTTCGACAGTGCTCCACTAAAGAAGCGCCTAAGTTGGCGTCCACGGAGCCCTCAGAGGGAAAGTGACAAGGACGTCCGTTACCTGATGGGCCGGATAAGATTGTTAGCTCATTCCGGACTGACCATGATCGGGGTCATGGCCGCATGCATTATGCGAGGGGTGCAGCCGCTACAGTATAGAGGCCACCCCATTTGGGACTTCAACGGGGAGGATGACGCCACCCGCTACGGCCGTAAGGGGCCAGATTCGGTTGCGGCTCTAACAAAGACCTTGTCCGCTTTGTACAAGGGAGAAGAGGAGGAATTTCTCCGCGTCGACCCAAAGGGTGGATTTTCTATGTACAATCCCCCAAGCTGGGTAAGTGGCCACATTTACCTGCCCATTCGTTTTATATTCCCATTGTTAAATATTCAGTCTAACGACTTCAACGCAGGAACTGCGCCAAGCTGTTAAAGAAATAAACAGCCCTCCTCCACAACCCGAGGACCCAGGACGGTCCCTCGACCCGGCCTCTCAAGAGGATCTGGACTTATCTGTGGAGCTGATTGATGGAGTGTTCCATCAATTGAGCAAGGACAACACCTTGGTGGCCATTATGGCCTATTACCCAGGGCTAATCCCGGCCTCCCAGGTAACTGAGATTGAAGTCCCAGTACCCCGAACAGGGGTCCGTCCTCTCGCGTTTTCAGCTTCCTGATTACAACTGAACTTTGCAGGGGAGGTTTTTGAGACGGGAGGCCAAACCTGCAGCAACAAGCCAACGAGGGGCCGCAGGGCCCCGTGGGCAGAAAAGAGGTGCAGTCCGGACCGAGGCGTCAACACAAAGGTATGGCGCGCCCCCTTATCCCAGGTGTTATACCTTTGAGGTATATTAACACTCGTGCTTTCTTCAGGATAAAGAGACCTCGCCGAACTATATCCGGAGAGGCTGCCAATCGCGCCTCCACCTGCCAGGCTCCAAAGCCTGGTCCGGAGGCGGAGGCAAACACAAGGCATGCACCAGACGCTTGTTTCTCCCGAGAGGCATTAGACGCCTTCAATTCAGGAGATGCGTACCTCCGTGCCGCTCAAAATGGTCTAGCTAGAGCCACAGAGCAATATGTAAAAGACATATGGTTAAGAAAATTTTGGTAATTATATATATATATACCAGTAGCCCCCGAGACTTGAAACAGTTAGAATAACTGATTTAAGGATCATATGTTATGCAAGTTCTTACAGAAAAGAATTCCCTACTGTCCCAGGAGCTGGAAGAGTGCAAATCCCAACTTGAGGCCGCACTAGCCGCGGCAGGGGAGCCCAAGGAGACCCCCTCTGGTAATATACACTTCGAAAGATAAGTATTTTGCGAAGCACGGCATGGGTGCGAATCTGACAAATGAAATTGCAGATGGCGCCAGATTGAATCCGAAAAGGCAACACCTCCTACGCCAGCTGAAGGCTGGTGAGAAGGTGTTGACAAAGGTGAGGCAGGAGAAGAACGATCTCCAAGATGCCAACACCAAGCTGGGCGTCGAGCTGAAAGATGTTCGTGCCCAGCTGTCAGACTCCGTTAAGGAGAATCAGCGGCTTCGGCGCGGCATATTTAGTAAGTGCTTGAACGAACCTTTGGAGAAAAAAATTTCAGCGGGGAAGTCGACTAACAGAATAATGTTTGTAGGTGTGCTAACAGGTCGTCCTGAAGAGGAGATGCCCGGTTCTACGAGTGACCTTCTTACCGAGCTCTCGCAACTGCTCCAGTGAGTTCGGAAGGCGATGCGAGGCGTTGCCCAGGCCCTGTGGCCATCCATCTCCGTGCCCGAAGGTCTTAGAGAGCTTGCGGAGAAGCTAAAGGGGGCACGGGGACGCTTCCGATTGTGGAAGGTATCGGCCTGCCGTCAAGGCGCTAGGGAGGCCTGGGCCATGGTGAAGATGCGGTACACAAAGGCTGACCCCAACCACATGGCCGAGGTCGGTCCTGTGGGGCCCGACGAGAAGGAGATCCCTGTAAGCTTAGTATACAGCCAAGTAGAATTGTCCGCAAAGTATTCCCAGCAGGACTGTAAATTAGACAGCCTGTTGGATGGTATTGAAGAGGAATACAACCAGTCAGAATCAGTATGTAATTTAATTGACATTTATAATGCCTTCTAGCCGGATTGTAGATCGTTTGTCATGGCCGACCTTTTCGCTTCAGCCTCGGGACCTGACGGTCCGGAGTGTGTCCGAATTCCCATGCGGTTATATAAGAACCGGGGAATGCATGGAGACCAGGCGTAGGGGTCATTAGTGCGTGAACAGACAAGTGCCCGACTAGTTATGTTATATTACATGGTTAGTAAGAAACATCTTCCAGGGAGAATAGTTCCGTTAGGGGTTCCTTTCCCTGGGAGGCATGCCCTAAAGTGCATGCCCATTCTGCGAAAAAGACGCAGGAAAAAGCATCTGGGGGCGCATAAATAAATAAGTGAAAAGATCATCTTTTAGGTCACCGACCGAATATTCCCTTAAGAACGCTAGCTTTCGGCTTCACCCAGTCTGAGGTACACATCCGGCTGATCCGACAGTAACAATCGCAGAGGTGCTCCCTTTACCGCCTAGCCGAATAATCGGGAACGTAGGGGTAAGCACAGGAGCCAGGCAACCCAGCTTGGCCAAAACTTAAGTCATATCGATGCATATAATGGTGAAATAAAAGGTACATGCGGAAGTGTAACACATGTGTTGGGCATGAAGCCCGTATAAATAAGCTTCTGTTAAAAGAAGCCCCCAGGTTTAATGAGTGCGAATAGCACGTCATTTGATGAGCCTTTAAAGGTTATAAGAGAAAGGAAGGGGTGAAGGAGAGAAATGTAAGACAGACAGTATATATAAAAAATGGACAGAGGAAGGAGACGAACACAGAGTCCGGCGCTAGGCATAGAATCTTCGGAGACGGGCTGCGTTCCATGGGTTCGGCTCGAGTCGGTTATCCGATGCATCTCGCAGGCGGTACGCTCCACCAGTCAGGACTTGGTCAATTATGAAGGGACCTTCCCACTTGGGCTTGAGTTTGTCCTTTTTCTTGTCTGGCAGGCGTAGAACTAATTCGCCAACGTTGTAATTTTTGGCCCGTACTTCTCTGCTTTGGTATCTTCGAGCCTGCTGTTGATAGAATGCGGAACGGGCTTTTGCCACGTCGCGCTCCTCCTCCAATGCGTCCAAACTGTCCTGCCGATCGAGCTCGGCTTCTCTTTCTTCGTACATGCGCACTCGAGGTGAGTCATGAATTATGTCGCAAGGCAAAACTGCCTCTGCGCCGTACACCATAAAGAATGGTGTGTATCCGGTGGTGCGATTCGGCGTGGTCCGCAGCCCCCAGAGTACGGAGTCGAGCTCCTCTACCCAGTGCGTGTTAGATTCCTTGAGGGACCGCACTAATCTGGGTTTGATGCCGCTCATGATAAGACCATTTGCACGTTCGACCTGGCCGTTAGTTTGTGGGTGATAGACGGAAGCATAATCGAGCTTGATGCCCATGTTTTTGCACCAGAGTTTTACCTCGTCGGCCGTAAAGTTCGTGTCGTTATCCGTGATGATGCTGTGGGGGACGCGGTAACGGTGTACAACCCCGGATATAAAGTCTATCACCGGTCCGGATTCGGCCGTCTTAACAGGCTTGGCTTCTATCCATTTGGTGAACTTATCCACCATGACCAGTAAGTATTTTTGCTTGTGGGTTCCACCTTTAAGGGGTCCAACCATGTCAAGCCCCCAGACCGCAAAGGGCCAAGTAATGGGGATAGTTTGGAGGGCGGTGGGTGGCATATGGCTTTGGTTTGCAAAAGCTGGCAACCGGTGCATCGTTGGACTAAGTCCTGGGCGTCTGCCCGGGCCGTTATCCAATAAAAGCCTATACGGAAGGCCTTGCTTACAAGGGATCGAGCTGCAGCATGATGGCCGCCGAGTCCGGCATGAATTTCAGCCAGGAGGTTCCGCCCTTCCTCTTCAGAGATGCACCTTTGAAGGACTCCGGTAGTGCTTTTCTTATAAAGCTCTCCCTCGTGGACTCTGTAGGCTTTGGATCGCCGCACTATGCAGCGTGCCTCATTTTGGTCCTCAGGGAGTTCCTTCCTAGTAAGGTAGGCGAGGAATGGTTCTGTCCACGGGGCGATGACGGCCATTATTACGTGGGCTGAAGGTGTTATTTCATTGGCAGAGCCTCCAATTGTGTCAGAATGTTCAGTGTCGGGTAGTGCAGTTGGGTCCGGGTTGTTATTGTTCGGCTCCCCTTCCCATACTACGGATGGCTTGAACATCCTTTCCAAGGAGATGTTGGGGGGACTACATCGCGTTTTGCGCCGATGCGTGCCAGGACATCTGCCGCCTGATTATTTTCCCGGGCTATATGGTGAAATTCAAGCCCTTCGAACCGAGCTGACGTTTTTAGGACGGCGTTGCGGTAAGCTGCCATTTTTGGGTCCTTGGCATCGAAGTCTCCATTTATTTGGGATATTGCGAGGTTCGAGTCCCCGCGCACCTCTAGGCATTGAATGCCCATGGATACTGCCATCCGGAGACCATGTAAAAGGGCCTCATATTCGGCTGCATTGTTGGAGTCTTTGTACATAATCTGGAGTACGTATTGAACTATGTCTCCTGTGGGGGACATCAAAACGACGCCAGCCCCTAGTCCGGCCAACATCTTGGAGCCGTCGAAATGCATGATCCAATTTGAATATGTGCCATACTCTTTAGGGAGTTCGGCCTCCGTCCATTCTGCGACGAAGTCGGCCAAAACTTGCGACTTGATGGCTCGCCGTGGCTTATAAGTTATGTCGAACGGGAGGAGCTCAATGGCCCATTTTGCAATCCGGCCTGTTGCGTCACGGTTGTTTATAATATCGTTAAGTGGTACTTCCAAGGCTACTATTATTGAACACTCTTGAAAGTAGTGTCGTAGCTTCCGGGATGCCATGAATACCGCGTAAGCAATCTTTTGATAATGCGGGTACCATGATTTGCACGGAGTGAGGACAGTGGACACATAGTAGACCGGCTTTTGAAGGGGGAATTTGTGTCCGTCCGTTTCTCGTTCAACGACGAGCACTCCGCTTACCACCTGATGTGTTGCTGCAATGTACAATAGCATTGGTTTGCCAATGTTTGGCGCGGCCAGGACTGGGTTTGTTGCCAATATGGCTTTTATTTCGTCGAGTTCGGCTGTGGCTGCATCCATCCATTCAAAGTGTTCGGTGCGCCGAAGGAGGCGGTAAAGGGGTAGGGCCTTTTCTCCCAAGCGGGAGATAAAGCGGCTTAGAGCCGCCATGCATCCGGTTAACTTTTGTATTTGTTTGAGGTCCTTTGGGATGTCCAATTGTGATAGAGCTCGGATCTTGGCTGGATTTGCTTCAATTCCTCTACCGGATACAATGAAGCCCAAGAGCTTTCCGGGTGGGACGCCGAAAACGCATTTTTTTCGGGTTGAGCTTGATGTCATATGTTCAGAGGTTATCGAATGTGAGCCTCAAGTCGTCTACTAGAGATTCGACATGTCTTGTTTTGACGACCACATCATCTACATATGCTCCACCATTTTGCCGATCTGGTTTGCCAGACATGTCTGAATCATGCGCTGATATGTTGCGCTGACGTTTTTGAGCCCGAAGGGCATTGTGTTGAAGCAGAATGGGCCGTATGGTGTGATAAATGTCGTTGCGGCTTGGTCTGATTCTGCCATCTTGATTTGATGGTAGCCGGAATATGCGTCGAGGAAACACAACGAATCGTGTCCTGCGGTAGCATCGATAATTTGATCGATGCGGGGGAGGGGGAAGGGATCCTTTGGGCAAGCCTTGTTAAGGTCTTTAAAATCAACTCACAGGCGCCAGGATTTGTCCTTCTTTGGTACCATCACCAGGTTTGCTAGCCAGTCCGGATGTTTTATATCTCTGATGAATCTGGCCTCCAATAGCTTTGCTAGCTCCTCTCCCATGGCATGTCTCTTAGGTTCGGAAAAACGCCGAAGAGCTTGCTTGACAGGTTTGAATTCTTTTAGGGTATTTAAGCTGTGCTCGGCCAGCCTGCGTGGGATTCCTGGCATGTCCGAAGGGTGCCAGGCGAAAATGTCCCAATTCTCTCGTAGGAACTCTTGCAGTGCGGCATCTACATCAGGGTTTAAATGTGCCTCGATGGAAGCTGTTTTATTGGGGTCCATTGGATGGACCTGGAATTTGATTATTTCGTCCGCCGGTTTAAAGGAGGTGGACTTGGATCTTTTGTCGAGTACCACATTGTCTCTATTCACCATGGAGCGCAGCACAGTCAGTTCCTCAGCCGCTAGGGCTTCGGATAGTACCTCCAGGGCCAGTGCGGCTGTCTTGTTTTCGGCACGGAGTGCTATGTCCGGATCACTAGCGAGAGTGATGATCCCGTTGGGCCCGGGCATCTTGAGCTTCATGTACCCGTAATGGGGTATTGCTTGGAAGATTGTTAACGCTTCCCGCCCTAGCAGAGCATGATAACCGCTGTTGAACGGAGCCACATGGAACGTGACCTCTTCGGACCTGTAATTATACGGCGTGTCAAACACCACATCTAGTGTGATTTTTCCTGTACAGCGCGCTTCCCGACTGGGGATTATTCCTCTAAAGGTTGTGCTGCTTAGCTCAATGCGGTTCCAGTATATTTCCATTTTTTGAAGGGTTTCCTCATAAATGAGGTTCAATCCGTTGCCGCCGTCCATGAGTACCTTGGTAAGACGAAAGCCGTCCACTATTGGACTGAGGACCAATGCGGCTGGTACTCAGGCTGTTCGGAATTTAGGTTCATCACTGGCGTTAAAGGTAATAGCCGTGTCAATCCATGGGTTTATTGTTGCCACTTGGTAGATTTCGGCAAGGCTGCAGAGTGTCCTTTTTTGCATGTTATTTGATGCGAAAGTCTCGAAGACTGTTAATACCGTATTGGTGTCTCTGGGGTGGCTTTCTGTGGCCTCCGAAATTAGGAGATCTTCGCCAATTTTGGCCACCTGCCGGAGTATCCAACATGCTCTAAGCCTGTGAGTTGGTGTGGCATCCTCTATACTGTGAATTTTACAGGGTCCATTAAGCCATCCTTCCAATACAGTTCCATGCCCTATAGAGGGTTTTTGCTTTTTGGTGTTTGACCCTGGTGTCTGGAGATGATGCACCCTTTTATTTCGGACTGTGTTTGTATTCAGGGCCGGATTGTCCCAAATTTTATTTCGGTTTTCCAAGCGCTTTCCATCGCACAGTACTTTCGTACTATGGACGCCAAGTCAGCGAAGCGTGTAATATCACGGCGACTTATGGCGTTGAGGATTCCCTTGTCCGTGCAATTATTGCAGAAGAATGAAATTGCGTCTTCCTCGCGGCAGTCCTTCATCCTATTCATAACCAGGAGGAATCTGGCCCAGTAATGATGTACTGTTTCTTCGGGCTCTTGCCTAATTTGGGATAGATCGACAATGTTCGGGTGGGTGGGTGGAATTAAATCCGAAGCCTCACCCCATCTGAGGCTCAGAGGCCGAGGAATTTCCAAACTCAAAAATTTGGATTCCTGGATGTTTTCCAATGAATCTAGTCCGTCGCCTGACTCTAAGTTCAGGTCTTGAGTGATATCCTCCCCTCCACAGGTATCCGGCTTGGAGGGATCGGGAATCCAGACGTAGCTAGTCCTTAAGATAGATGAGGGGTCGCCACACTGTCCCTCTACCACGACAACATGATGGGTGACTTGGGGAGAGTTAATCTCTCTCAGATCGGGCTTAGGCCCAATCTGGCCGTAATCCGTAGCGACTCCCAGGGCGGTGATGCGATCCAAGAGCTCATTTATGGAGGAGATCTCCATTGGATCTAACTGGTCGGCGAGTTCCGAGCTGACATGAAGATTGTTTTTGATGGCTCGAGAGGTCATCGTCGGTGCAGAAGCCGAACAGGCGGTCATAAGAAAACCACCTAGCCGGAGGGTTTGGCCGACAGACAAAGCTCCCTTAGCAACGGTGCCGTCTTCAAAGATGGGGCGGGGCATCCTTCCTGATGGCGATGACACAGAGGAACTCTCAACAAGAGCACCAATGTCGGTGTCAAAACCGGCGGATCTCGGGTAGGGGGTCCTGAACTGTGCGTCTAGGCCGGATGGTAACAGGAGGCGAGGGACACGAAGTTTTACCCAGGTTCGGGCCCTCTTGATGGAGGTAAAACCCTACGTCCTGCTCGATTAATATTGATGATATGGGTAGTACAAGAGTAGATTTACCACGAGATCAGAGAGGCTAAACCCTAGAAGCTAGCCTATGGTATGATTGTTGTTCTCTATGTTGTCCTACGGACTAAAACCCTCCGGTTTATATAGACACCGGAGAGGGCTAGGGCTACACAAAGTCGGTTACAATGATAGGAGATCTACATATCCGTATCGCCAAGCTTGCCTTCCACGCCAAGGAAAATCCCTTCCGGACATGGGACGAAGTATTCCATCTTGTATCTACATAGTCCAGGAGTCCGGCTGAAGGTATAGTCCGGCCATCCGGAAACCCCCTAATCCAGGACTCCCTCAGCGGGGAGCAAGCGGAGAGCTTTCCCAACCCCTCTAAGGGAGAGGGGGTATGCCTTGTCCCTTATTTGTTAAGGGGACTCGGATTTCCAATCCATCCATTTCTCCGAGGGATCCTGGAGTTCTACGGCCTCCAGTTGCACGACCTCACCCCCGCCTCCATACTGCACATCGTTGGTTACGTAGCCCTTTGCGAGCTGTTTCTGGGTTGCGAAGCTCATTTCGCGTTGTAGAAGAAGTTATTCTGCCTTGTGCCCCATACACAGAGGGGATCAATATATCAAGTGGGCGGAGCCGAAGTACGGCGCATCGCCGGGACCAGATACCTATCCGGTACCCCTAAAAAGACGTCCGAGGACTGGCCTTTGGAGTGGTTTTATATGGAGGATGTTCCTCTCCCGGATCCTATCCGGATTGGTCTTCCTGAGTTCGACAACGCCCCTTTGAAGAAACACCTAAGCTGGCGCCCACGGGGCCCACAGGAGGAAGACGATAGAGACGTATTTTATCTGATGGGCCGGATAAAGTTGCTAGCCAAATTAGGACTGACCATAACCGAGGTTATGGCAATATGCATTATGCGGGGGGTGCGGCCACTTCAATATCGAAGCCACCCCATGTGGCACTTCAACAGGGAAGATGATGCCACTCGCTGCGGGCGCAAGGGACCGGACTCAGTTGCTGCTCTAGCAAAAATTCTATCTGATCTATATAAGGGGGAAGAAGAGGAGTTCCTCCGCATCAAGCCACGGGATGGATTCTCCATGAACAACCCTCGAAGCTGGGTGAGCTTCCGCTCTTTTTACTTCCATCCTACCCTTGTCTTCGTGATAAATATTTACCTTGTCGTTTCATCGCAGGAACTGCGTAAGGCGGTAGGGGAGATCAATAGCCCACCTCCACAACCGGAGGACCCTGAGCGGGTCCTCGACCCCGGCCTGAAAGAGGATCCAGACATATTTGTGGAGCTGATTGATAGGATTTTCTATCAGCTAAGCTGTGATGACGCAATGGTGGCCATTATAGCCGACTACCCTGGGCTACTCCCTGCCTCGCAGGTAAATGAGACCGGAGTCCCAACCTTTGAAAAGGATTTCCTTTTATGCACTTCACCTACCGTATACAAACGGTGTTTTATAGGGAAGGCCCTCGGGACGCCATGCCGATGCCGCGGCGACTCGCCAGCAAGGGGTTTCAAAGCCAGACAGGCTAAAAAGGAAGGAGGTTGGGACAGAGACGCCGGCGCAGAGGTATGATGCAACACCTCACCCGTGTTTCCTAGAAGGAAGAACGCTCGCCGGACAATATCTGGAGAGGTCGCCGATCACGCCTCTACCAGTCGGGCTCCAGGGCCGGACACATAGGCGGAAGCTAACACGAGGTACACGCCGAATGCTCCTTCTACAGAGGATGCAGATAAGATATCCGCTACGAATTCCGAAGTGGAGAGCGCCATGAACCACAGGCATCGCCGAACCGTAGCCATGACGCTTGTTTCTCCCGAGAGGCGTTTGATGCATTCAACTCGGGAGATGCGTACATCAGTGCTGCTCAAAATGGTCTAGCCAGAGCCACAGACCAGTATGTAAAGGATGTACGGGTAAGAAAATTTGATGAGTATATATATCAATAGCCCCTGAGACTTAAAAAAGTTGGCACAACTGATTTAAGGATCATTTATTGTGCAGGTTCTTACAGAAAAGAATACTCGACTGTCACAGGAGCTGGAGGAATGCAAGACCCAACTTTGGGCCACCATTGTCGCATTGAAGGAACCTGAAAAGTCCCCAGCTGGTAACATTTGTTTCAAAGAATGATATGTACCATATAGTGTGCGGCATGACTGCAAATCTAACAATAGATATTGCAGATGACTCCGGAGAGAATCCGGCGGACCAGCATGTCGACGACAACTAAAGGCTGGCGAATGCATGCTGACTAAGGTCATGCGGGAGAAAAACAATCTCCAAGACGCCAATACCAAGCTGAGCGTGGAACTGAAAGATGTTCGAGCCCAGCTTGCGGACTCCATGAAGGAGAATAAGCGGCTTCGACGCAGCATTTTCAGTGAGTGCTTGAACGAACCCTTAAAAGAGTGCGGCGGAGAAGTCGGCTAACAGAGTTATGTCTGCAGGTATGCTGACGGGTCGTCCCGCGGAGGAGATGCCCGGGTCTGCGGGTGATCTTCTACCCGAGCTCTCACAACTGCACAAAGAAGTTCGGCAGGTGATGCAAGGTATTGCCCAGGCCTTGTGGCCATTCGTCTCCCTGCCAGCGGGCATTGGAGAGCTTGCGGAGAAGCTCAAGGGAGCACGGCAGCGCTTCCGATTATGGAAGATATCGGCCTGCCATCAAGGTGCCCGGGAAGCCTGGGCCATGGTGAAGACGTGGTATACCAAGGCTGGCCCAAACCACATGGCCGAAGTCAGACCTATGGGGCCCGATGGGAAAGAGATCCCCGTTAGCTTAGTGTATGGGCAAGTAGAATTAGCCGCAAAGTATTCCCAACAAGATTGTAGGCTAGACAGCCTGTTGGATGGTATAGAAGAGGAATTTATTTAGTCTACATGACTATGTAATTAAAGTGACATGTATAATGCCTTCTAGCCGGATTGTAAATCATTTGTCATGGCGGACCTTTTCGCTTCAACCTCGGGACCCGATAGTCCGGAGTGTATCCGAATACCCGCTCAGTTATATAAGAACCGGGGTATGCGTGGAAACCAGGTGTAGGGGTCATTAGTGCTTGAACAGACAAGTACCCAACTAGTTATGTTATATTACATGGGTAGTAAGAAACATCTTCCAGGGAGAATAGTTCCGTTAAGGGTTCCTTTCCCTGGGTACGCATGCCCTAAAGTGCATGTCCGGACTGCGAGAGGAGACGCAGGCAAAAACATCTGGGGCACATATGGAAAATAAATAAAAATCATCTTTTGTTCACCGACCGAATATTCCCTTAAGAACGCTAGCTTTCGGCTTCACCCAGTCTGAGGTACACATCCGGCTGACCCGACAGTAACAATCGCAGAGGTGCTCCCCTTATGCCCTAGCCAAATTAACGGGAACGTAGGGCATAAATACAAGAGCCAGGCAACCCAGCTTGGCCAAAACTTAAGTCATATCGATGCATATAATGGCGAAGAAAAGGTACATGCGGAAGAATAATACATGTGCGGGGCATGAAGCCCAGATAAATAATTAAGCTTCTGTGTAAGAAGCCCCCAGGTATAATGAGCGCGGTTAGCGCGTCAATAGTGTGCAAGCAAGGCACAAGTTGGCCCTTGAAGGCCTTGAGAAAGAATAAAAGAAAGAAAGAGAAAAAAGACAGATAATGTATATGCAAAAAATGGACAGAGGAAGGAGACGAACATAGAGTCCAGCACTAGGCGTAGAATCTTCGGAGCCTGGCTACGTTCCATGGGTTCGGCTCAAGTCGATTATTCGATGCATCCGGCAGACGGTACACTCCACCGGTCAGAACTTGGTCAATAATGAAGGGACCTTCCCATTTGGGCTCAAGCTTGGTCTTTTTCTTCTCCGACAGGCGTAGAACTAGCTCGCCAACATTATAAGTTTTGGCCCGTACTTCTCTGTTTTGGTATCTGTGAGCCTGTTGCCGGTAGAATGCGGAACGAGCTTTTGCCACGTCGCGCTCCTCCTCCAGGGTGTCCAGACTGTCCTGCCGATCGAGCTCGTTTTCTCTTTCTTCGTACATGCGCACTTGAGGTCAGTCATGAATTATGTCACAGGGCAGAACCGCCTCTACGCTGTACACCATAAAGAAGGGTGTGTATCCGGTAGTACGATTCGGCGTGGTCCGCAGCCCCCAGAGTACGGAGTCGAGCTCCTCTACCCAGTGCGTGTTAGACTCCTTTAAGGACCGCACTAATCTGGATTTGATGCCGCTCATGATAAGACCATTTGTTCGCTCAACTTGGCCGTTAGTTTGTGGGTGATAGACAGAGGCATAATCGAGCTTAATGCCCATGTTGCTGCACTAGAGTTTCACCTCGTCGTCCGTGAAGTTCGTGTTGTTGTCAGTGATGATGCTGTGGGGGACTCCATAACGGTGTACAACCCCGGATATGAAGTCTATCACCGGTCCGGATTCGGCCATTTTAACAGGTTTGGCTTCTATCCATTTGGTGAATTTATCCACCATGACCAGTAAGTATTTTTTCTTATGGGTTCCCCCTTTAAGGGGTCCAACCATGTCAAGCCCCCATACCGTGAAGGGCCAAGTAATGGGGATTGTTTGGAGGGCGGTGGGTGGCATGTGGCTTTGGTTTGCAAAAAGCTGGCAACCGATGCAGCGTTGGACCAAGTCCTGTGCATCTACCCAGGCCGTCGGGCAATAAAAACCTGTACAGAAGGCCTTGCTTACAAGGGCCCGGGCTGCAATGTGGTGGCCGCCGAGTCCGGCGTGAATTTCTGCCAAAAGCTTCCGCCCTTCCTCTTCAGAGATGCACCTTTGAAGGACTCCGGTAGTGCTTTTTTTATACACCTCTCCCTCGTGGACCCTGTAGGCTTTAGATCGCCGCACTATGCAGCGTGCCTCATTTTGGTCCTCGGGAAGTTCCTGCCTAGTTAGGTAGGCCAGGAATGGTTCTGTCCACGGGGCGACGATGGCCATTATTACATGGGCTGAAGGTGTTATTTCGGTGGCAGAGCCTCCGATTATGTCAGAGTGTTCGGTATCGGGCATTTTGGCCGGGTCCGGACTATTGTTACCGGT
Source organism: Triticum aestivum (assembly GCF_018294505.1). Classification (NCBI taxonomy): domain Eukaryota; kingdom Viridiplantae; phylum Streptophyta; class Magnoliopsida; order Poales; family Poaceae; genus Triticum; species Triticum aestivum. The sequence continues at coordinate 569,703,526 of NC_057803.1, read as the reverse complement.
GTCCCCTTCCCATACCACGGATGGCTTAAACAACCTCTCCAAAAAGATGTTGGGGGGGACCGCATTGCGTTTTGCGCTAATGCGGGCGAGGATATCCTCCGCCTGATTGTTTTCTCGAACCACATGGTGAAATTCGAGCCCCTCGAACCGAGCTGACATCTTTAGGATGGCGTTGCGATAGGCCGCCATCTTCGGATCCTTGGCATCGAAGTCTCCATTTATTTGGGATATTGCGAGGTTCGAATCCCCACGCACCTCCAAGCATTGAATGCCCATGGAAACTGCCATCCGAAGACCATGTAACAGGGCTTCGTATTTGGCTGCGTTGTTGGAGTCTGTATACAGTATCTGTAGTACGTATTGAACTGTATCTCCGGTTGGGGACGTCAGGACGACGCTAGCCCCAGACCAGCTAGCATTTTGGAGCCGTCAAAGTGCATGATCCAATTAGAGTATGCGTCGTACTCTTTAGGGAGTTCGGCTTCCGTCCATTCGGCGACAAAGTCGGCGAATACTTGCGATTTAATGGCTTGCCGGGGTTTGTATGTTATGTCGAACGGGAGGAGCTCAATGGCCCATTTGGCAATCTGGCCCGTGGCGTCGCGGTTGTTTATAATATCATTAAGTGGAACTTCCGAGGCTACTATAATTGAACACTCTTGAAAGTAGTGTTGCAGCTTCCGGGATGCCATGAATACCGCATAGGCTATCTTTTGATAATGTGGGTACCGTGATTTGCATGGAGTGAGGACAGTGGATACATAATATACCGGCTTTTGAAGGGGGAATTTATGTCCGTCCGTTTCTCATTCGACGACGAGCACTGCGCTTACAACCTGATGATTTGCCGCAATGTACAACAGCATTGGTTCGCCGATGTTTGGCGCGGCCAGGATTGGGTTGGTTGCCAGTATGGCTTTTATTTCTTCCAATCCGGCAGTGGCAGCGTCCGTCCACTCGAAGTGTTCGGTGCGCCGAAGGAGGCGATAAAGGGGTAATGCCTTTTCTCCTAAGCGGGAGATAAAGCAGCTTAGAGCCGCCACACATCCGGTTAATTTCTGGATTTGTTTGAGGTCCGTTGGGATAGCCAACTGTGACAGAGCTCGGATTTTGGCCGGATTTGCTTCAATTCCTCTACTGGAGACAATGAAACCCAGGAGCTTTCCGGCTGGTACACCGAAAACGCATTTTTCTAGATTGAGCTTGATGCCGTATGTTCGGAGGTTGTCGAATATGAGTAGGGTTGGGACACTATGAATTTTGCAGGGTCCGTTGAGCCATCCCTCCAATACGGTTCCACGCCTTGTAAAGGGTTTTTGCTTCTTTGTAATTAACTCGGGTGTCTTATGATAGTGCACCCTTTTACTTCGGACTAGGTGTATATTTGGAGCCGGATTATCCCAAAATTTCGTTTCAGTTTTCCAGGCGCTTTCCATCGCACAGTACTTTCGTACTATGGACGCCAAGTCAGCGAAGCGTGATATGTCACGGCGACTTATGGCGTTAAGGATTCCCTTGTCCGTGCAATTATTGCAGAAAAATGAGACTGTGTCTTCCTCGCAACAATCCTTAACCTTGTTCATCACAAGGAGGAATCTGGCCCAATAATGATGTACTATTTCCTGGGGCGCTTGCCTGATGTGGGAAAGATCGTTTATGTTTGGGTGGGTGGGTGGATTTGAGTCTGAACCCTTACCCGATCTGAGACCTAGGGGCCGAGGAGTTTCCAATCTTGGAAGTTCGGGTTCCGGGATGTTGCCCGATAAGTCTGGCCCGCCGCCTGACTCTAGGTTCAGGGCTTGGGTGATGTCCTCCCGTAAACGGGTATCCGGCTCGGAGAGCTCAGGAATCCGGACATAATTAGTCCTCAAGATAGAGGAAGAATTTCCGCATTGTTCCTCCAGCACCGCAATATGATGGGTGACCGGTGGAGAGTTAATCTCCCTTTGATCGGGTTTAAGCCCAATCCGATCATAGTCTGTAGTGACTCCCAAGGCAGCGATGCGATCCAAGAGCTCGTTTAGGGATGAGAGCTCCATTGGATCCATCTGCTCGGCAAATTCCGAGCTGACGTGGAAGCTGTTTTCGATGACCCGAGAAGTCATCGTCGGTGCAACAGCTGAACAGGCGGTCATGATGAAACTACCTAGCCGGAGAGTTTGGCCGACAGCCAGGGCTCCCCCGGCGGTAATGTTGTTTTTAACAACGAGATGAGGCATCCTTCCTTATGGTGACGACATAGTGGAACTCTCAATGAAAGCACCAATGTTGGTGTCAAAACCGGCGGATCTCGGGTAGGGGGTCCCGAACTGTGCGTCTAGGCGGATGGTAACAGGAGACGGGGGACACGATGTTTTTACCCAGGTTCGGGCCCTCTCGATGGAGGTAAAACCCTACTCCTGCTTGATTGATCTTGATGATATGAGTATTACAAGAGTTGATCTACCACGAGATCGAAGAGGCTAAACCCTAGAAGATAGCCTATGGTATGATTGTTGTTGTTGGTCCTACGGACTAACCCCTCCGGTTTATATACAGACCGGAGGGGGCTAGGGTTACACAGAGTCGGTTACAAGGAAGGAGATCTACATATCCGTACTGCCAAGCTTGCCTTCCACGCCAAGGAGAGTCCCATCCGGACACGGGACGAAGTCTTCAATCTTGTATCTTCATAGTCCAACAGTCCGGCCAAAGGATATAGTCCGGCTGTCCGGATACCCCCTAATCCAGGACTCCCTCACACTTGGTTGTGGCATATTAAATAGCCATGTTGCTTATTGCACTACTTGTACAAATACGCTTTGACGTATTAATCAGACTATAATGGAAACAGTTTGCAGCCCCACTTTTGCGGCACTAGTTTGCTCTTTTGATAATCTTATCAAATCACACTCGTATACTTCCATGCGCTTTAGTCCGCCAGGGGCTTCATTGCGCCCCATAATACGGCAACAAAGTCCGAACACTTTTTACAGTATAGTTCAACACCCTGAATTTAGCATTATATGCATTGGCTCCGAATCATGTATTTGGTCAATAGTTGGGTTGCCCGGCTCCTGTGCTTACTACCTTATGTTCCGCTATATCGGCTAGGGTAGTAAAGGGAGAACAACTGTGATTGTGTCCTGGTTTATCCGGATGAGCACCTCAGTAGAGAAGGCCGAAAACTGACTGTCATGAAGCGGCGTGAGCCGGTCAGCTCTTCGGAGGTTTCAAATCTTTAGAGATTTTTTCCACATTATGCGATGAATCGCTTCTTATCCGATCAAGTGTTTACAGCACCCTAGTTTGGATACTAGGGGCTGCGCCTAAATTTTTATTGTCAAACTCCTATGGCTAAGTGAGGGTAGTAAAGCCACATAGTCCAATTGTCTGGTTCGTTGCGCTAAACACCTCCTTCAAGGACCAAATTCGTGGATAAAGAGTGTTAAGATTCATCCCGAACACCCCCGTACTACCTACATGGGGGGCTGAAGCCAACGGCTGGCCAACTCTCAGACTTGATAAAATGACCGCACAGGAGGTAAAACTTTAAATAATAAACAACAAAGCATTATATTACATATCAGCATTGTTTTCATCATACAGGATGTGATAACATGAATGTATTCATTCAAAAATAATGTCCTTAGCACATTGCTCCGCTACAATGCGGGATCCCTTCAGAACATCTTCAAAATACCGCTCGGGCATGCGGTGCTCCTTGCCCGCAGGTGGTCCTTCGGTCACGAGCTTGGCAGCGTCCATCTTCGCCCATTGTATCTTGACACGGGCGAAGGCCATCCGTGCACCTTCTATGCAGACTGACCGCTTGATGGCGTCAAGCCGAGGGCAGGAATTGACGAGCCGCTTCATGAGGCCGAAGTAGCTGCCGGGTATAGCTTCTGCAGGCCACAGCTAGATTATTAAATCCTTCATGGCTAGTTCGGCCACCCTATGCAGCTCGACCAACTGTACTAGTTGGTCGCTAAAGGGCACCAAATGTTCTGGCGCAAGGTATTGCGACCAGAACAGCTTCTCCTTTGAGTTCCCCTCTTTGGCCTGGAAGAATTCCGTAACATCAGAAACACTGCGTGGGAAATCCGCAAATGCCCTTGGAGAACTCCAAATCCGGATCAGCAAGAGATACCTCTTGCTCACATACTTGCTTTGCATAATAAAAGCCTTACCCGCCGTGATCTTTTTGGCCTCTTGGATCTCCCGGAGGGTGCCTTGGGCTTCGGCCTGGGCCTCTTGTGTGCTTTGGTAGGCCTTAGTGAGTTTGGACTCTTGGTCCACATTCTGGCGCTCCAAGGACTCACATTTCTTCACGGCGTCCTGGAGCTCCTGCTGGACCTCACCAACCCTGGCCTCATGCTTTTCTCGGGCACCTTTTTCCTTTACCACTCTCTCCTCGGCCTCGGCCAGCGCCTTATTGAGGGCCTCCACCTCGGTCGCTGACCCTACGAAAATATCACGGCCCTGCGGTCAGTACAAAAACATTCATACTTTCTGGACATGCATAAAATGATTGAATACCTTGATTGTCCTCCAGCTGTTTTTTCGCATGACCGAGCTCTTCCTTGGTCTGCTCCAGCCTCTACTTCAGTCCGGAGACTTCGACAGCATGAGAATTCGCGGCTAGCAGTGACGCCTACTTATTCACATAAACATACATGGTTAGTCTCCTGCGAAAAACTATTTGATCCTCTGTTCGGCTCTTCTTTTTGAACCCTGGATAAAGTCTCAGGGGCTACTGTCTATAATGTGACTTTCTTTTCACAAATTTCATTGCTTACCTCAAAGCCTATTAAAAGGCTTGTGCAGGCTTCGGTCAGTCTGCTCTTCGCGGACTGAATCTTCTCAATCACCGCACCCATGAGGGTGCGGTGTTCCTCAACAACGGAAGCGCTTCGCAGTGCTTCTAGTAGAGTATACGGTGCCTCTGGTTGGACAGAGGTCACCCGCGGAATGGGCACACCTCCTTCCAATGAGGGAGGCTGCTCGCCAGACTCCGGAGCCATATAGGTTTTCGGGACCGTATTCGGCTGGGGGCCGAATTGGATATGGCCCCCATCGCCAGTCTCCATGGGGATCTGCTCCCCCATGTGTCCGGCGGCCGAGGTCTCGCCCTCTGGCGCCGCCCCGACAGTCTCCTGCATTTCTCCCTGGCCTGGGATCCTTCGGGACAACACTTCGGTGTCATCCATGGCCCTGGGAGAGGACGCCGTCAGAAGGGACCCGCTATCCATCACCTTCGAGTCCAGCGAGTTCCCCAAAGACGAGGATCGCTCAAGGACGGAACGAGCCAGACTGCAAGTGCATGATTCGACTATTAAAATTATGAAGTAAAGAGGCGGATATATGAACACGTCAGGGTCTTCGGATACTCATGATTCGGCCAGGGGCTTATCTTGAGGGCGCTGTTTTGGGCTGCTATCGACATCCCACGCGAAGCTATCCGCGAGGGAAGCCTTTCCCTTCTTGGACGCCTCCGCTTCCAGATCTGTGGAGTCCGCCCTCTTCTTCCCCCCTCGGGGAGGGGGAAGTTGCTTTCTTCTTCCTCTTCCTCCTCCTCGTCGTCTTCGGCGGCGGAGTGAGTTTCGGCATCTTCGGACGCCACGTCTGAAGTACCCTTGGGGCCGAGGCCACCTCTGGTCCCCTTGGACTTCTTCTTGGCCTTCTTCTCTAGTGCCTTGTAGGGCGCCGGAACTAGCATATTCATCAAAATCGGGATGGCTGGTTCCACGGGCAACGGAGCCGGACACTGAATCTGCTCTGCCTTCTTCGTCCAACCCTGAAAAAAACAAATAGGGAAATTCAGACATCCTCCTTGAGTAAGCAAGTAAGGGATACACCTTGGAACACAGAAAACTTACCGAACTGGCGGGATGGGCCAAGTTGTTCCCACAGTCCTCGGTCTTCTTCGGCCACGTCTCGTTGGCCTTGAAGAGCACCTTCCAGATATCTTTGTGTGTAGTTCCGAAGAACCATTGCAAGGTCTTGTGATCGGCTAGATCGAATTCCCATAGGTGGCAAGCCCGGTTCTGGCATGGAAGGATCCGGCGAACTAGCATCACTTGAATCACATCGACAAGCTTGGCGTTCTTGTCCATCATGCTCCTGATGCGCGTCTGGAGCGTTGTCAGCTCGTCCAACAAAGACCAATCCATGCCCTTCTCTTGCCAGGAGGTAAGCTGCATTTGGGCCTCGGATTTGAATTCGGGAGCCGCGGCCCAGGTAGTGTCGCGGGGCTCTCTGGCGTAGAACCACAACTTCTGCCACCCCTTGACGGTCACCACAAAGGTGCCTTTGGGCCACGGGACGTTGGACATTTTGCTCACCATGGCGCCTCCGCACTCTGCGTGTTCATCGCCCACCACCTTCGGCTTCACATTGAAGGTATTCAGCCACAATCCGAAGTGGGGCTGGGTGTGGAGGAAAGCCTCACACATGACGATGAATGCCGAGATGGTGAGGAAGGAATTCGGGGCCAGATCATGGAAATCCAGCCCGTAGTTGAACATGAGCCCACAGACAAAGGGGTGGAGTGGAAACCCTAGCCCACAGACGAAGTGGGGGATGAAAACTACCCTCTTATGGGGCTCCGGGGTAGGGACGATCTGTCCCTCGGTCGTAAGCCGATGGGTGACCTCTTTGGCCAAATATCCGGCCTCCCAAAGCTGGGTGATGTCCTTCTCCTTGACGGTGGAGGCCATCCTGTTGGAAATATGCCCTAGAGGCAATAATAAAATGGTTATTATTATATTTCCTTGTTCATGATGACTGTCTATTGTTCATGCTATAATTGTATTAACCGGAAACCGTAATACATGTGTGAATACATGGACCACAACATGTCCCTAGTAAGCCTCTAGTTGACTAGCTCGTTGATCAATAGATGGTTATGGTTTCCTGACCATGGACATTGGATGTCATTGATAACAGGATCACATCATTAGGAGAATGATGTGATGGACAAGACCCAATCCTAAGCATAGCACAAGATCGTGTAGTTCGTCTGCTAGAGCTTTTCTAATGTCAAGTATAATTTCCTTAGACCATGAGATCGTGCGACTCCCGGATACCGTAGGAATGCTTTGGGTGTACCAGGCGTCACAATGCAACTGGGTGGATATAAAGGTGCACTACAGGTGTCTCCGAAAGTGTCTATTGGGTTGGCACGAATCGAGACTGGGATTTGTCACTCCATATGACGGAGAGGTATCTCTGGTCCCACTCGGTAATGCATCATCATAATGAGCTCAATGTGACTAAGGAGTTACCCATGGGATCATGCGTTATGGAACGAGTAAAGTGACTTGCCGGTAACGAGATTGAACGAGGTATGGGGATACCGACGATCGAATCTCGAGCAAGTAACATACCAATAGACAAAGGGAATTCTATATAGGATTGATTGAATCCCCGACATCATGGTTCATCCGATGAGATCATCGTGGAACATGTGGGAGCCAATATGGGTATCCAGATCCCGCTATTGGTTATTGGCCAGAGAGATGTCTCGGTCATGTTTGCATGGTTCCCGAACCCGTAGGGTCTACACACTTAAGGTTCGGTGACGCTAGAGTTGTTATGGGAAATAGTATGTGGTTACCGAAGGTTGTTCGGAGTCCCGGGTGAGCTCCCGGACCTGACGAGGAGTTCCGGAATGGTCCGAAGGTGAAGATCGATATATTGGACGAAGGGTATTGGAGTCCGGAATTGTTCCGGGGGTACCGGGTGACGACCAGCGTATCCGAAAGGGGTTTCGGAGGCCCTAGCAAGCGTTGGGGGGCCTTATGGGCCAAGGGGAAGGGGCACATCAGCCCACTAAGGGGTTGAGCGCCCCTCCCACCCCATCTCACGTAACTTGGAGAGGTGGGGGCGCCTCCCCTAGGGCAGTCACCCCTCCTGGCTTGGGAGCAAGTTTCCTAGGGGTGGGGGCGCCAAAACCCATCAAGGATTTCCCCTATGGCCGCCGCCCCTCCCCTAGGGAACCCTAGGGCGCCTCCTCCACCCCCCCTTCCCCTATATATAGTGAGGGAGAGAGAGGGCAACCGCACCCTCCTCCTGGCGCAGCCCCTCCCCCTCTCCTACACCTCCTCCTCCTCCGCAGCGCTTGGCGAAGCCCTGCCGGATAACCACGAGTTCCATCACCACCACGCCGCCATGCTATTGGAGTTCTCCCTCAACTTCTCCTCTCCCCTTGCTGGATCAAGAAGGAGGAGACGTCCCTGGGCTGTACGTGTGTTGAACGCGGAGGCGCCGTTGATTGGCGCTTAGATCGGAATCGACTGCGATCTAAATCTCTGTGTGTACGACTCCACCAACCGCGTTCTTGTAACGCTTCCGCTTAGTGATCTTCAAGGGTATGAAGATGCACTCCCTCTCTCTCGTTGCTAGTATCTCCTAGATTGATCTTGGTGACACATAGGAATTTTTTTGAATTATTGCTACGTTCCCCAACAGTGGTATCAGAGCTAGGTCTATGCGTAGATTCTATGCATGAGTAGAACACAAAGCAGTTGTGGGCGATGATTTGTTCAATTTTCTTACCGTTACTAGTCTTATTTTGATCCGGCGGCATTGTGGGATGAAGCGGCCCTGACTGACCTTACACGTACGCTTACGTGAGACTGGTTCCACCGACTAACATGCACTTGATGCATAAGGTGGCTGGCGGGTGTCTGTCTCTCCCACTTTAGTCGGATCGGATTTGATGAAAAGGGTCCTTATGAAGGGTAAATAGCAATTGGCATATCACCGTTGTGGTTTTGTGTAGGTAAGAAACGTTCTTGCTAGAAACCCATAGCAGCCACGTAAAACATGCAACAACAATTAGAGGACGTCTAACTTGTTTTTGCAGGGTATGCTATGTGATTTGATATGGCCAAAAGGATGTGATGAATGATATATGTGATGTATGAGATTGATCATGTTCTTGGAATAGGAATCACGACTTGCATGTCGATGAGTATGACAACCGGTAGGAGCCATAGGAGTTGTCTTAATTTATTTATGACCTACGTGTCAATGAAAACGCCATGTAATTACTTACTTTATTGCTAACCGTTAGCCATAGTAGTAGAAGTAATAGTTGGCGAGGCAACTTCATGAAGACACGATGATGGAGATCATGAAGATGGAGGTCATGGTGTCTTGCCGGTGACGATGGTGTTCATGCCGCACCTCGAAGATGGAGATCAAAGGCGCAAGATGATATTGGCCATATCATGTCACTTTATGATTTGCATGTGATGTTATTCATGTTTACATCTTATTTGCTTAGAACGACGATAGTATAAATAAGATGACCCCTCACTAAAATTTCAAGAAAGTGTTCCCCCTAACTGTGCACCGTTGCAAAGGTTCGTTGTTTCGAAGCACCACATGATGATCGGGTGTGATATATTCTAACGTTCGAATACAATGGGTGTAAGCCAGATTTACACATGCAAAACACTTAGGTTGACTTGACGAGCCTAGCATGTACAGACATGGTCTCGGAACACGAGAGACCGAAAGGTCGAACATGAGTCGTATAGTAGATACGATCAACATGGAGATGTTCACCGTTGATGACTAGTCCGTCTCACGTGATGATCGGACACGGCCTAGTCGATTCGGATCATGTATCACTTAGATGACTAGAGGGATGTCTATCTGAGTGGGAGTTCATTGAATAATTTGATTAGATGAACTTAATTATCATGAACATAGTCTAAATTGTCTTTGCAAATTATGTTGTGGATTTATAGCTCACGCTTTAGCTCTTTGTTTTAATACATTCCTAGAGAAAGACTAAGTTGAAAGATATTGTAAGCAATTGTGCAGACTAGGGCCGTAGTCTGAGGATTGTCCTCACTGCTACAAAAAAGGCTTCTGTCCTTGATGCACCGCTCGGTGTGCCAACCCCTCCGGCGTTGTCTGTGGATGTTGTGAACATCTGGTAGACATGTTTTGATGACTACCTGATAGTTTAGTGCACCATGCTTTACGGCTTAGAGTCGGGGCTCCAAAAGAGTTTTGAACGCCATAGAACATATGAGATGTTCAAAGAGCTGAAATTGGTATTTCAGGCTCATGCCCGTGTTGAGAGGTTGAGACCTCTGACAAGACCTTTGCCTACAAGATGGAGGATAATAGCTTAGCCAGTGAGCATGTGCTCAGAATGTCTCGGTACTTCAATCACATGAATCAAGTGGGAGTTAATCTTCCAGATAAGAGAGTGATTGACAAAAGTTCTCCAGTCGCTATCACAAAGCTACTAGAGTTTCGTGATGAACTATAACATGCAAGGGAAGTTAATCCTGGAGCTGTTCGTCGTGATTAAGGCCGTAAAGGTAGAAATCAAGAAGGAGCATCAAGTGTTGATGGTTAACAAGAGCACTGGTTTCAAAGAAGGGCAAGGGAAAGAAGGGAAACTTCTTGAATGGAAAGCCAGTTGCCGCTCCAGTGAAGAAACCGAAGAACCCAAACCCGAGACAAAGTGCTTCTATTAGGGGAACGGTCACTGGTAGCGGATCTGCCTCAAATACTTGGTAGATAAGAAGGCTGTCAACTTCAACAAAAGTATATTTGATATATGTGTGTTATTGATGTGTACCTTACTAGTACTCCTAGTAGCACCTGGGTATTAGATACCAGTTCAGTTGCTAATATTGGTAACTCGAAACAAAAGCTAGAGAATTAACGGAGACTAGCTAAGGGCGAGGTGACGATGTGTGTTGGAAGTGTTTCCAAGGTTGATGTGATCACCATCGCACGCTCCCTCTACCTTCGGGATTAGTGTTGAACCTAGATAAATGTTGTTTGCATTGGTGTCTGCATTGAGCATGAACATGATTAGATCATGTTTATAGCAATACAGTTATTCATTTAAGTCAGAGAATAATGGTTATTCTGATTACATGAATAATACCTTCTATGGTCATGCACCCAATGTGAATGGTTTATTGAATCCCGGTCGTAGTTATACACATGTTCATAACATTGATGCCAAAAGATGTAGAGTTGATAATGATAGTACCACTTTCTTGTGGCACTGCCCCTTAGGTCATATTGGTGTAAAGCGCATGAAAGAACCTCCATGCTAATGGACTTTTGAAGTCACTTGATTTTGAATCACTTGACACATGCGAACCATGTATCTTTGTCAAGATGACTAAAACCCCGTTCTTTGGAACAATGGAACGGGCAAGTGACTCGTTGGAAATCATACATGCTGATGTGTATGGTCCGATGAGCGTTGACGCGCGCCATGGATATCGTTATTTTCTCACCTTCACCGGTGATTTGAGTAGATATGGGTATATTTACTTAATGAAGCATAAGTCTGAAATGTTTGAAAAGTTTAAGCAATTTCAGAGTTAAGTTGAGAATCATTGTAACAAGAAGATCAAGTTCCTTCGATCTGATCAAAGGGAAAGTATCTGAGTTGTGATTTTAGCAATCACTAAAGACAAGGTGGAATCGTTTCACAGTTGACGCTGCCTGGAACACCATAGCATGATGGTGTGTCCGAACGTCGTAATTGAACCTTATTGGATATGGTGTATGATGTCTCTTACCAATCTACCGCTATTTTTGGGGGTTATGCATTAAACACAATTACATTCACTTTAAATAGGGTACCATCGAAGTCCGTGGAGATGACACCGTATGAACTATGGTTTAGCAAGAAACCGAAGTTGTTGTTTCTTAAGGTTTGGGGCTATGATGCTTATGTCGATAGGCTTTGGTCGGAAAAGCTCGAACCCAAAGCGGAAAATTGTATCTTCATAGAATACCCAAACAAGACGATTGGGTATACCTTCTATCTCAGATATTAGGGCAAAGTGTTTGTCGCTAAGAACATGTCCTTTCTCGAGAAAGAGTTTCTCTCGAAAGAATTGAGTGGGAGGAAGATAGAACTTGATGAGGTTGTTGAACCTTCACTTCAACCAGAGAATAGCGCAACACAGAAAGATGTTTCTGTGGCAACTACGTCAGTTGAAGAGAAAGCTAATGATGATGATCATGAAGCTTCAGATCAAATTACTATCGAACCTCGTAGGTCGACAAGGGTGTGTACAACTTCTAAGTGGTAACCCTGTCTTAAAGGTCATGTTGTTGGACAACGATGAACCTATGAGATATGAAGAAGTGATGGTGGGACCGGATTCCAACAAATGGCTAGAAGCCATGAAATCCGAGATAGGATCCATGTATGAGAACAAAGTATGGACTTTGGTGGACTTGCACGATGAACGGCAAGCCATTGAGAATAAATGGATCTTTAAGAAGAAGACAAACGCTGATGGTAATGTCACCATTTGTGAAGCTCGACTTGTCTCAAAGAAGTTTCCGACAAGTTCAAGGAGTTGACTATGATGAGACTCTCTCAATCATAGCGATGCTAAAGTCTATTAGAACTATGTTAGCAGTTGCTGCATTTTCATTTACGAAATCAGGCAGATGGATGTCACAACAAAGTTTCCTTGACGGTTTTCGTGAGGAAAGGTTGTATGTGATGCAACCAAAAGATTTTTGCCAATCCTAAGGATGCTAAAAGGTATGCAAACTCTAGCGATCCTTCTATGGACTGGAGCAAGCATCTCAGAGTTGGAACATATGCTTTGATGAGGCAATCAAAGCATTTGGGTTTATACAAAGTTTGCAAGAAACTTGTATTTGCAAGAAAGTGAGTGGGAGCACTACAACATTTCTGATAGGTATGTATGGATGACATATTGTTGATCGGAAATGATGTAGAATTTCTAGAAAGCATAAAGGGTTCTTTGAATGGAGTTTTTCAAAGGAAGACCTGTGTAAAACTGCTTACATGTTGGGTATCAAGATCTATAGAGATAGATCAAGACGCCTGATAAGACTTTCATGGAGCACATACCTTGACATGATCTTGAAGGAGTTCAAGATGGATCAGTTAAAGAAGGAGTTCTTGCCTGAGTTGTGAGGTGTGAAGTTAAGAGTTGAAGCTCGACCACGGCAGAAGAAAGAGAAAGGACGAAAGTTGTCCCATATGCCTTAGCCATAGGCTCTATACGATATGCCATGTTGTGTACCACGATGTGCCTTGCCACGTGTCTGGCAAGGGTGTACAAGAGTGATCCAGGACTGGATCATTGGATAGCGGTCAAAATTGTCCTTAGGAATAAGGAAATATTTCTCGGTTATGGAGGTGATAAAGAGTTCGGCGTAAAGGGTTACGTCGATGCAAGCTTTAACACCTATCCGTATGACTCTGAGTAGCAAACCAGATACGTATAGTGGAGAAACCATTTGGAATAGCTCCAAGTGGAGCATAGTAGCAACATCTACAATATGAAATCGAGATTTGCGAAGAACACACGGAGCTGAATGTTGTAGACCCATTGACTGACACTTCTCTCGTAAGCATAACATGATCAAACCCTAGAACTCATTGAGGGTTAATCACATGGTGATGTGAACTAGATTATTGACTCTAGTAAACTCTTGGGTGTTAATCACATGGCGATGTGAACTAGATTATTGACTCTAGTAAACTCTTCGGGTGTTAGTCACATGGCGATGTGAACTATGAGTGTTAATCACATAACAATGTGAACTAGATTATTGACTCTAGTGCAAGTGGGAGACTGTTCGAAATATGCCCTGGAGGCAATAATAAAATGGTTATTATTATATTTCCTTGTTCATGATAATTGTCTATTGTTCATGCTATAATTTCATTAACCGGAAACCGTAATACATGTGTGAATACATGGACCACAACATGTCCCTAGTAAGCCTCTAGTTGACTAGCTCGTTGATCAATAGATGGTCATGGTTTCCTGACCATGCACATTGGATGTCATTGACAACGGGATCACATCATTAGGAGAATGATGTAATGGACAAGACCCAATCTTAAGCGTAGCACAAGATCGTGTAGTTCGTTTGATAAAGCTTTTCTAATGTCAAGTATCATTTCCTTAGACCATGAGATTGTGCAACTCCCGGATACCATAGGAATGCTTTGGGTGTACCAAACGTCACAACATAACTGGGTGGCTATAAAGGTGCATTACATGTATCTCTGAAAGTGTCTGTTGGGTTGGCACGAATCAAGACTGGGATTTGTCACTCTGTATGATGGAGAGGTATCTCTGGGCCCACTCAGTAATGCATCATCATAATGAGCTCAATGTGACTAAGGAGTTAGCCATGGGATCATGCGTTACAGAATGAGTAAAGAGACTTGCCGGTAACGAGATTGAACAAGGTATGGGGATACCGACGATCGAATCTCGAGCAAGTAACATACCAATAGACAAAGGGAATTGTATACAGGATTGATTGAATCACCGACATCGTGGTTCATCCGATGAGATCATCATGGAACATGTGGGAGCCAATATGGGTATCCATATCCCGCTATTGGTTATTGGCCGGAGAGATGTCTCGGTCATGTCTGCATGGTTCCCGAACCCGTAGGGTCTACACACTTAAGGTTCGGTGACGCTAGAGTTGTTATGGGAAATAGTATGTGGTTACCAAAGGTTGTTCGGAGTCCCGGATGTGACGAGGAGTTCCGGGATGGTCCAGAGGTGAAGATCGATATATTGGACGAAGGGTATTGGAGTCCGGAATTGTTCCGGGGGTACCGGGTGACGACCAGCGTGTCCGAAAGGGGTTTCGGAGGCCCCGGCAAGCGCTGGGGGGCCTTATGGGCCAAGGGGAAGGGGCACATCAGCCCACTGAGGGGCTGAGCGCCCCTCCCACCCCATCTCACGTAACTTTGAGAGGTGGGGGTGCCTCCCCTAGGGCAGCCACCCCTCCCGGCTTGGGGGGCAAGTTTCCTAGGGGTAGGGCGCCAAAACCCATCAAGGGTTTCCCCTATGGCCGCCGCCCCTCCCCTAGGGAACCCTAGGGCGCCTCCTCCACCCCCTTCCCCCTATATATAGTGAGGGAGAGAGAGGGCAGCCGCACCCTCCTCCTGGCGCAGCCCCTCCCCCTCTCCTACACCTCCTCCTCCTCCATAGCGCTTGGCGAAGCCCTGCCAGAGAACCACGAGCTCCATCACCACCACGCCGTCGTGTTTTCGGAGTTCTTCCTCAACTTCTCCTCTCCCCTTGCTGGATCAAGAAGGAGAAGACGTCCCTGGGGATGTACGTGTGTTGAACGTGGAGGCGCCGTTGTTCGGCGCTTAGATCGGAATCGACCGCGATCTAAATCGCCGCGTGTACGACTCCACCAACCGCATTCTTGTAACGCTTCCGCTTAGCAATCTTCAAGGGTATGAAGATGCACTCCCTCTCTCTCGTTGCTAGTATCTCCTAGATTGATCTTGGTGACACGTAGGAAAATTTTTGAATTATTGCTACGTTCCCCAACACATCCACTTGCCTTGCGCTCCGCACATGGTTGGAGTGCTCTCTTGGGGCAGAAAAGACGAGAACTTGGGCGCTGGAGCTCGAGAGTGGGTAGGCGGAAAGAGAGAGGGCGTGGGTGAAAGAGGTGAATCCTTGTCTCCTTATAAAGGCAGTGAATATCAAGCGCCTCCCCACTCGCCATAAAACTCGCCTATTCCCCAGGGGCCGTGTAGGCGGCAGGGTTGGATTACCCATACCCGTATTGATGAGAATCCCGCAATAAGGGGACATGATCTCTGCTTTGACAAGACGTGCCAATAAAGCCGCATCTTGAAATATGGAGACATGCCGAAAAATGGTTCAAAATAATAACCGGGCAGGGACGTGATATCACGTTACAAAAAGTTGTCAGCGGATTGGACTCGTGAAATATTATACTCTCTATGGTGGTGTCTGGTTCTTGTTTTGCAGATCCGGACACGTTCAAAGACTGTTGGAGTATTTGGAGGAGGAACCCGCCTTGCAATACCGTAGACAATCTACGCGCCGAACACCTCATCATTGAAGCCTGGTTCAGGGGCTACTGAGGGAGTCCTGGACTAAGGGGTCCTCGGGCATCCGGCCTGATGGACATGGGCCGGACTGATGGGCTATGAAGATACAAGACCAAAGACTCTCACCCGTGTCCGGATGGGACTCTCCTTGGCGTGGATGGCAAGTTTGGTGTTCGGATATGAAGATTCCTTTCTCTATAACCGACTTTGTATAACCCTAGTTCCCTCCGGTGTCTATATAAACCGGAGGGTTTGGTCCGTAGAGACAATCATAAAATACGTTGGCTAGACTTCTAGGGTTTAGCCATTATGATCTCGAGGTCGATCAACTCGTGTAATACTCATATTCATGAAGATCAATCAAGCAGGAAGTAGGGTATTACCTCCATAGAGAGGGCCCGAACCTGGGTAAACATTGTGTCCCCTGTCTCCTGTTACCATCAACCCTAGATGCATAGTTCGGGATCCCCTCCCCAAGATCCGCTGGTTTTGACACCAACATTGACCATCTCAGTAGTGGCCGTGAGCGTATCTGGGGTCGGCTCGGTGGCTGCCTCCATCTTCTTGGAGCTCTCTGTCTTGTGGGGATCAGCCTCCCACGTCTGCTCCAATATCAGCAGATCTTTTCCTGGTTCTCCTTGGTCCATCATGAAACTGACGAATACTAGGAGACCACTAAAAGGAAAACATAATCGCAATGATAATGAAACAAAAAAGAGAGTGAGGATCGGTTACTGCTTTGCAAAAGTTCTTTTTTTCTTTGAACAAAAATATACCAATATCACGGATCCTCTTACCTTCCCTTCGTTGGGAGAGAAGAACAGTGGTAGATGCGAGTGTTGGCTTTCTTGAAGACGGTGAGGGAGAAGGGGATTCAACGAAGAGTGAAATGATGGTTGCTTCGTCCGTCAAGCTTAGACTGCGGGGAGGTGGGGTTTTGTGATACGACGGCTCGTTATTGCCGCGCTATGACCGGGGTGACTCTCCGCCTGCATACTGCCTTCTAATTTTGTGGATGGCATTTGGGCCGGCGCACGGCATGGCCTGCATGTCGGTGAACAAAAGTAAAATGGCATTGAGTAGAGGGAGACGTTTCGATTACCAAGGAGGAGCCAGAAGCGGTAGTGTATCCAGTGTACTAGTAGTAATTGTTTTTCTGGTAGCTGTAGAGTGTCTCCACTATACTAGTAGTAATTGTTTCTCTTGGCCCAAGACAAAAAAACCCATCCACCCTAGTAAATAATAAAATCAATTCAAAAGCCCATATATTTACTTAATGAGAAGCGCTACCCACACCCAGCACATCGCCCCCAAAAAAACCTGGGTGCTCTTCTTCCTTCTCACTCCCACTCACCTCACGTCAGCTTGCTCCACTCGTACCCACAAATTCCTCACCTCACTCCTACAGAAAACCCCAGCTCCCCTTCTTCCTCACTACTACAGAAAAACCCCAACTCCCCTTCTTCTTCACTCGCACTACAACTAGGCTCATCATTCATTACTCTGCTCAAATCCGTGAGCGCGACGCGACGCCCTCGAGGAAAATGGAGTCGTCTGACCCCAGCGCCAAGAAGATGAGGCTCCCGCCAGTGGTGATGCATGTAGTAGATCTCCCACCCGGTAGCGTGGGGAGAAGCAGCGACCCCGCCCGCACCGGATCCGGGGAACCCGTAGAATCTCGGGTGGACCGCATCAGCGATCTCCCGGACCCCGTCCTTGGGGAGATCATCTCGCTTCTCCCCAGCAAGGATTGCTACCGCACCCAAGTCCTCTCAATTCGGTGGTGCCCTCTGTGGCGTGTCGTGCCCCTCAATCTCGACTGTCGTCAGCTATCTCTCTTCAATGATTTTGAAAGCCCCAGAGCCATCATCTCCTCCCACCAGGGCTCCGTTCAAAGCCTTTGCATCCCGTCATGCTACCTGAGCAAGCATACCATGCTCTGCATGGTGGAGCCTGGCTGAAATCCCCTGAATTCACAGAACTACAGTTGCTTGAGTTCTACTATTCCCCTGGAAATCACCTACCAGATACCAAACGCCATCTACCTGTACCCTCAGCACCGTTGTCCATCTCGCGGTTTTCCTCCTCTCTCCACACCGCCACCTTTGCACTGTGCTACCTACCAAACAAGCCGATATTAAACCTTCGACTCCCATTTCTCAAGAAACTTACACTTGTGCGGGTTCGTATATAGGAGGCCTCATTGCACAACTTCATCCACTCCAGTTGCCCTGCCCTGGAGTGCTTGGTGCTTATTTTCACAGTTAGAATCGGTTGTCTCCAAATAAAGTCACCTAACCTTATAAGAATTGGAATTTCTTTTGACGGAAGGCAGCTCATCATCCAAGATGCCCCTTCACTTCAAAGGTTGATCCTTGATTTTAGTTATTCACCGTCGCAAATAACCGTCATCTCTGCGCCTAAACTGGAGACCTTGGGTGTAATACATGATCATTGTGCTCATTTCAAGATGGTCTTTGGCTCCATAGTTCTTCAGGTACTTTATATTATCATCTACACTTGTAACCATAAGCTACATTTTAAATTTTTGCGCATAAGTTATATATCATCTCAGAGTACACATTTGTACTAATATTATGTTCTATGCTCAATGAAGAGTTTCTCCATCGATAGCCTATCAATGGTGCTAGATTCTGTCAAGATCTTATATATCAAAATGAATAGTTTTGATCTGAATAAGATTATTGGCTTGCTGCAATGCTTTCCATGTCTGGAGAAGTTGTATATAAAGGTGATAATTTCACGCACATTGGAAGCCCCCATACAGTGTACTAGAAATAACCGTTCAACTATTGCTCTTTCCACAGTCTTTTTTTAAACCTTAACTGTTTTCAATCTTCATGTCTATTTAGGCAACAGGATGGGGTAAGAAAGTTATAACCAATCGGTGGATTTGTAAGCACCAAGATTTTCTCACTTCTCATGACATTCGATTGAAGACAATAACGCTAGAACAATATGTAGCCAACCATGCAAACACTAGATTTGTCACATTCTCCCTGCTGAATGCGAGGTTACTATTGTCCATCAGGCTTAAGTTTATCAACAACAAGGTTTTGACGGATGGGTATGTCGAAGAGCAAAAAAAGGAGTTTCAGGTGGGAAAAAGAGCTTCTGAACATGTCGGGCTTCTATTTACAACATATTGTGGTCATAATCCAGTAAATTTTATGACCCAAGATGTTCATTCTATGGACCTGACCGATCCATTTGACTGTGACTGCCGAAAGTAGTGCTGGAGTTAGATGTTGTTGCCCTTTCCAACCTTGTTTTTGTCTAAACCTGATGAACAATTAACCCTCGTGCTTTTGTACAATTTGTAAGCTGGAGTTTTCTTGCCCTTTTCAACTCGATTGTGACTGTCATATTTTCTTTGAAACAAGGCAAATGGATTGCCATTTGTTTAATTTAGAGTGAAATATTGTAACAAATCCCAACTAAGGGAAATAACATCACTCTCGCCAGCTGCTTGAGCTCACTCTGCATTATAGAAGCCAAGTGATTAGCCCCCACCAGCACCCACAAATTTATTTCGAACAAGCACACCAAATGGGCTGTATATTTTCATAGGAAAGGCTGCATGACCGTGGCAGATTTGGATTTTGACATTTGCGACCCACGAGGAAATAGCCTATCCAAGGTGGTGTCGACTTACTAGCTAGTCAACAAACGATTCTGCCTACCAGCCGTTGGATTGACATCCAACATCTGTCGTGTATCTTCTATCTCTTGTCTTCTTCCTGCAGCCTCCCAAACCAAACCACCCCGTCGGCTCCGCCTGCTCCAGCATCCCATGGCTGGCTGCGCCTCCGCCGCCCTACCGTACCCTCCAACGTTGGCCAGTCCCTCCCTCTATTCCCCCACACATCCGATTATTCTCTAGCGACGTCAGCCCCAACACGCACCTGCACCCGAACCAGTCAACCCTCGTACTCCCTTCCGCCTACGACTGGACCGGCGCATCTTCCACGGCTCCTGTTCATTCCGTCCGAGGCCTCGCCGTCGTCCTCGGCCTTGGTTCACTCGACATGCGCGGTGTGCCGCCCTCTTGAGTTGTCAACATCGTCAACAACCGAGAGGAACAAGGATATGACTGCACATGGAGAGGATGACAGTAGGGACCCACCGGCATCACGGCGGTACGCAAGCAAGTGCCTCGTTATTATAAGCCCCAAAAATGGTTCCTCCTAATGGTTGGACATCTGGGGCTCACGCCATTGTCAACGTAGTCAATAAACGAGAGAATTACACAATGAGCGGCTGACACCAGGGACCCAACAGGTTGCGTAGTTGTTATTTATTTTTTTAGGAACAAACAGTTGTTATTTATACTAGTTTTAGCGATGGATCAGGGTAACAACGGGGCTGTGTGGGGGCTGTGGCCCGTCTAGCCAGGGTTTTATTTATGTTTACCACATCATCAGCCCAGTTGTGCTTTTTCTTGCTGAAAATGGCTAGCCCAGTTTTATTTTTTTAAGAAATACCCAAACGAGGCCTACTTGCTTTATCAGCCTTGCTGGGCTGCAAATCTTTCAAGATGAGGAGAGTTTCATTCGGTTTGCCGAGAAATGGGTTGTGCATTTTTAAAACACATCAAACTGGGAATTAGTTTCAATTTTTTTTCATTACAAGATTTTAAATTCCATATTATCAGCCCTGCTGGGCTGCAAATCTTTCAAGACGAGGAGAGTTTCATTCGGTTTGCCCAGAAATGGGCTGTGCATTTTTAAGACACATCAAACCGAGAATTAGTTTCAATCTTTTTTCATTACAAGATTTTAAATTCCATTGATTTTTATGCGTGGACAATTATTTGGATTTTATATTTATATAAATTATTTTTCAAAATAGTTTGAATGTGACTCGATATTTCGGGATTAAAAATAGTTGACCGCACCGAAATATGCAAAATTTTGTATAATTTTTAACCGTGGCCACAATATGGGGTGTAATGCTAACAAAAAGAAGATGGGCTCCAAAAAAATTCTTAAGAATTGGCAAATGGACTGTAAATTATTAGAAATAATGGCAGATGGGTTGTATGTTGTTTTCCACAGATTTGAGGCTGACTTGTGCGCCTACTACAGGTTGACGCGTATGCTTTCCTAAAAAATAAGGTTGACGCACACGCTATGCCATGTCAACTTAGTTAACACACGAGAGCAGTGATTGTTGGATGTCCATCCAATGACCGTCGTGCTTCTTCAATCTCTGCTCTTCCTGCTCCAGCCGCTCAAACAAGCGCCGGCGGGACTGCCTGCTCCCTCCTCCCACGGCCGGCTATGCTGCCGCGCAGGCCTCACCGGCCCATCGTTCTCCCATCGCTGCCCTAGCCATCCCTCTACTCACCCACACCTGCTGTTATTATCCGGTGACGGCAGACGAACCAGTAAACCGTCGCACTCCCATCCACATGGGAAACAACTGCCGAGTCTTCCTTGGCTCCATGTCGTTCCCTTCCTAGGCCTCGCCGTCGTCCACCGCCCTGGTGCTCTCGGCACGGCGTGGTCAACGAACTGCATCGGAAGTGGACTGTAGATGGAGAGGCTGACAGCTGGGTCCATGGTCGCACGCAAGGAAATGCCTCCTTATTACACACAAAATAATGGTTCCTCCACCTGACAGCCGGGAACCACCGGAAGGGCCTCTGTATTTCGCGAAAAAAGCATCCCCCACTGACAGGTCGGACCCATTAGCTATATCTTCGCACGCAAGGAAATGCCTCATTATTACGCACAAAAAATGAATACTCCCCCTGCTAGCTGGGACCCACCATAGTAGGAGGCTGACTTGTGGGCCTACTAAGATGACGAGGACGGAGGGCTTTGTCAACTTAGTCAATATGAACGATTCTACCTCCAGTGACCATACAATGTCCATCCAACGGCCATAGTGCTTCTTCAACCTCTGGTCTTCTTGCTCCAGCCGCACAAACAAGCGTTGGCCGTGCCGCCTGCTCCTGCCTCCCGTGTCCGGCTATGCTGCCACTGCTGGCCATGCCATCCCTCTATACTCACCCACACCTCCAGTTATTCTCCGGCGATGGCAGCCTCACATCACAGTCGGACCAGTGAACCCTCGTACTCCTCTCCGCATGGGCATCCATTGTCGCGTCTTCCCTGGCTCCGCGTCGTCCCCTTCCTAGGCCTCGCCGTCATCCACCTCCTTGGTGCTCTCCGCGTGGCGTGGTCAATATGGTTAACGAACGACTTCCATCAGAAGAGTACTATTCGTGGAAAGGCTGGCAACTGGGTCCACGACCGCAGCAAGGAAGTATCTCCTTATTACGCGCAAAATAATTATTCCTCCACCTGACAGCAGGGACCCATCGGACGGGCCACCGTATTTCACAAAAAAAACATTACCCCAGACTGTTGGGACTCACCAGCTACATCTTCGCACGCAAGGAAGTGCGTCCATATTACGGGCAAAAAAAATTATTCGCCCCGCTGACTGCTGGGACCCACCAGCTACATCTTTGCACGCAAGGAAATGTCTGATAGTCGGGACCCACCTGGTCGAAGCGTACGTAGCGTTGTCATTCTGGTTGCGAACGTGTACGTACATACTGGTCGATCGGTCTCTCTGCAAGTATGAATCGTGGCCGAGTAAGTAGCAGCACGTGTGTCGTTGTAGAGTACCCAACATAGCAGTTCACACAGTCCCGTCTAAGTCCTATACACGTACGTACAGCCAAAGGGCAAAAAATACAGCCACGTACGTACATACGGGCGGGGTCTCAAACATGTACTCGCGGACGGCCAGGGCTTGTGTACATGGAGAGGCAACAGACGGGAGCAACGACATCCAGTTCATTGGGCAGCAAACCGATTGGGTCGGAATGGAGAAACAACATCGTGTTCATCGGGAGGCAACAGAACGCGTGTTGTTCATCGGGAGCCAACTGGCTTGGACGGAACAGCCGATGGAAATGAGGCCTGGCGTACTGCAGAACTGAGGAAACGGCATTGTGTTCGACCGGCCACGGTCGAAATAGGATCCTGTTCATCGGGAGGGGTCTGGCGTACCGCAAAACGGAGCAAACGGACCTCCTATGGACGAAACGGGGTCCTATTGATCGGGAGGGGTGTGGCGTACCACAAAACGGAGGAAACGGACTTGTCTTGGAGCACTACGGTCGAAACGGGGGTCCTGTTCATCAGGATGGGTGTGGCGTACCGCAAAATGGGACTCCACGGATACTGTTCATCTCCACCATCGACTGCCTCCATGGGCTACTGTTCGCCCACCGTCGACTGAGGGAGTCCTAGACTAAGGGGTCCTTGGGCGTCCGACCTATTGGATATGAGCCGGACTGTTGGGCCGTGAAGATATGAAGACCGAAGACTCTACCCGTGTCCGGATGGGACTCTCCTTGGCGTAGAGGGCAAGCTTGGTGACCGACTATGAAGATTCCTTTCTCTGTAACCGACCTTGTGTAACCTTAGATCCCTCATGTGTCTATATAAACCGGAGGTCTAGGTTTGTAGATACTCTTTCAATAATCATAGCCAGGTTAGACTTTTAGGGTTTAGCCATTACGATCTCGTGGTAGATAAACTCTTGTAATACTCATATTCATCAAGATCAATCAAGAAGGAAGTAGGGTATTACCTCCATAGAGAGGGCCCAAACCTGGGTAAACATTGTGTCCCCCGTCTCCTGTTACCTTCGATCCTAGACACACAGTTCGGGACCCCCTACTCGAGATCCGCCGGTTTTGACACTGACATTGGTGATTTCATTGAGAGTTCCACTGTGCCGTCAAAAGATAGGGTCAATGACTCGCCTTGTTCTCAAGGACAACATCACCTCCGGAGGAGCACTGGCCCCAGGCCAAACCCTCCGGCTGGGCGGCTTCATTATGACCACCCGTTCGGCCATTAAGCCGATGATGACTTCTCGGGTCATCAAAAATCCTCTTCAGATTGACTCTAAGTATTCCAGGCAGATGGATCTGGCGGAGATGTTGTCTTTAAACGAGCTCCTAGATGACATCGCCGCCCTGGGGGTCGCCACGAACTATGATCGGATTGGGCTTAAACCTGACGAGAGAGAAATTAAAACTCCACCGATCACCCATCAAGTAGTGGTAGTAGAGGAGCAAGACGATAACTCTTCCTCTATGTTAAGGATGAACTACGTTCGGATCTCCAAACTTGAAGAGCCGGACACCCATCTACAGAAAGTCGGGGTCTGTCCTCCGAACATAGAATCGGACGACAAGCCCAAAAAATCAGCTGTCAACCCGGAGCCCGAACTATTAAATCCGGAGACTCTTCAAACTCCGGATCCTAATTTGGGTCAGGG
This sequence comes from Triticum aestivum, assembly GCF_018294505.1. Taxonomy (NCBI): domain Eukaryota; kingdom Viridiplantae; phylum Streptophyta; class Magnoliopsida; order Poales; family Poaceae; genus Triticum; species Triticum aestivum. Next base: position 569,679,324 of record NC_057803.1, on the reverse strand, counting down.
TTCGGACTTCAATTGTAACGCCCTGAGACCGATGTGCCAGGTGTCCTCTAGTTATTCGTTGTTGTTGCCTTGTCATTGCTTGTGTGTCATGCATTGCATATCATGTCATCATGTGCATTTCATTTGCATACATGTTCGTCTCATGCATCCAAGCATTTTCCCCGTTGTCCGTTTTGCATTCCGGCGCTCCTATCTCCTCCGGTGGTCATTTTTACCTTCCTTTCGTGTGTGGGGGTTAAACATTTCCGGATTGGACCGAGACTTGCCAAGCGGCCTTGGTTTACTACCGGTAGACCACCTGTCAAGTTTCGTACCATTTGGACTTCGCTTGATGCTCCAACGGTTAACCTTGGGACCGAAAAGGCCTCGTGTGTGTTGCAGCCCAACACCCCTCCAATTTGGCCCAAAACCCACCAAAACCCTATCCATCATCTAGAGCGTTCGATCACGATCGCGTGGCCGAAAACCGCACCTCATTTGGACTCTCCTAGCTCCTCCTATGCCTATTTATAGACCCCCTCCGAAATCCATGGTTCCTTCTTCCCCAAACCCTAAAAAAATCATCTCCGCCGCCACCGGACATGTACGGACGGCGCCGGACGCATCCGACACCACCGCTAACCACTCCCGCGCTGCCACGTCACCGCTGCCGACCCGCGCACCGCCGAGGCCCGACGGGCCTAGATCCGGCCCCCGCGGCCCGCTTCCACGCGCCGCCGCCTACCGCGCCCCGCCGCCTTCTTCCCGCCGCCCGGCGACCCCACGCCGCCGCACGGAGCCGACACCGGCCGCCGCACCCTCGCCGGCGACCGCGCCGCCCCACCGGAACACCGCCCGCCGCCGCCAATCCACGCCGGGGCCGCGCCCGACGGCCACCGCCGCCGTCCCATCCTTCCTCTTGCCGGCTCTGACTTCCCCCGCGCCGGAGCGGCGTCTCTTCTTCGCCGGAGTAGCGATCCTCGCCGGCGACCTCGGTTTTCTTCACGGGTGAACAGTGGATCTCGCCGGGTGTACAGCAAACCCTAGATCCGTGAGGTGATGAATTTCTCTAAGTCCCCGATTTCCAGATTCAAATGCCCTTGTTCATCGTGCCGTAACTTTGCATCCGTAGATCCGTTTTGGGCATATAGCATATAAAAATGTTCGTCTCAGAGAGCGCATCATTTCATCTCATTGCATCATTTTCATTTCAGTTCATATTTACGCCGGAAATGCTGTTGGGAGAATGCTATTTGGGATAATTGTCAGATCTGCTGCTCCAAATAGCTATTTGTCATTTTTGCCATGATTATTGTGTGCATGATATGCCCCTGAGCTCTACATGTGTTTTGTTATATGCTTTGCCATCTTTACAGAGGGGCCATCCATGTATTTTTGTGATTTGTGTGGTGACTAGCACAATCTTGCAAAGTGGAGCATTCGTTAATGCTGATTTCAGGGACTTAGCAATTCCACCAAGTCCTTGGTTTGTTTATATCAATATGCCATATGTTCATGTTGTTTCCTAGTGATCCGTGCCTCTTTTGAGGATTATCGGTAAGGATGTTTTGTTAATCTTATAGTGCTCCATCCATCCATGTCTTTGTTTGCAATTATGGAGCACCCTAGCTTGAGTCAATCGAGCTCTACTTTTGCTATTTTGTGAATCTAGGCAAATTGTCTACTTGTTAGCAATTTTGCCGAGGATGTTGTTGTTGATCCGTGCATGCTATGTTGTTGTTATTGCCATGTATAGCTTCCATAACATGTATTCTTGATGGGTGTATGCTTAGTTTGTCATGCCATGCTTTGTAGTGAGTGCATCGAGCTCGTAAACATGCCTACTCGTTAACAGATTTGCATGCTCCAGTTTTTCACTAAGTCTGAGATCTGATTATGTTTTTGCCATGTTCACATGCTTGCAATTGTATTTTTTGATCCCTTTTGGCTCAAGGTCACTAAGGGACTTTTGTTAAGCAGTTTGAGTAGCTTCATGCCATGCCTTGCTTTGCCATGTTAAGTTCCTGTAGCATATAGTTTTCTTACTTCAAAGTGTGCTACCTGATCTGAAATTCCAGGCTTGTGTTAATTTCACTAAGTCTGAAACCTGTTTATCATTTGCACTTTTGCCATGCTTGTTTGAACCTGTTAATGGATGAATTGGCCGTAGCTCAGTGTTCATCTTTTGTCAAGCATCATTAGTGGATCCCTGCCATGTATTTTGTTGCCATGTTTCAGTGCTGTAACATATTTATCTTGTTGCATTTAGATGGCTACTTGCTGTTTATCGTAGACCGGTGCCATATTTGTTTTGCTTGCCATTTCCAAACCATGCATCCGGATTCCGGTGATCTTTATATCGATTTCAACCGAAATCATCTCCCCTTTCCAGTGGCACTCTTGGATTTCCAAGTTGATGCCAGGTTCTTTCATTCCCTTGCAAATCAGGCATATGCATCGCATACCGCATCCCGCATATCATACCATGTTCATGTGTTGGTTGTTTACTATGTTGTGTGCTTCTTTCCGGTGTTGCTTCTTCGGGTTGGTTCCCATAATGTCGCGTTTGTGAGGATTTGTTCGTCTACACCCGTTTATCTTCTTCACGGACTCGTTCTTCTTCCTTGCGGGATTTCAGGCTAGATGACCATACCCTCGAAATCACTTCTATCTTTGCTTGCTAGTTGCTCGCTCTTTTGCTATGCCTATGCTGCGATACCTACCACTTGCTTGTAATGCCTCACATATTGTTGAACCAAGCCTCTAACCCACCTTGTCCTAGCAAACCGTTGTTTGTCTATGTTACCGCTTTGCTCAACCCCTCTTATAGCGTTGTTACTTGCAGGTGAAGATTGAAGTTTGTTCCTTGTTGGAACATGGAGATGTTGTTCCTTGTTGGAACATGTTTACTTGTTGGGATATCACAATATATCTTATTTAATTAATGCATCTATATACTTGGTAAAGGGTGGAAGGCTCGGCCTTATGCCTGGTGTTTTGTTCCACTCTTGCCGCCCTAGTTTCCGTCATATCGGTGTTATGTTCCCGGATTTTGCGTTCCTTACGCGGTTGGGTTATAATGGGAACCCCTTGACAGTTCGCCTTGAATAAAACTCCTCCAGCAAGGCCCAACCTTGGTTTTACCATTTTCCACCTAGCCTTTTCTTTCCTTTGGGTCGGCCAGCCTGAGGGTCATTTTTATTTTAACCCCCCCTGGGCCAGTGCTCCTCTGAGTGTTGGTCCGAAATGGGCAGCCTGCGGGGCCACCTCGGGGCAACTCGAGGGCTGGTTTTACTCGTAGCTTGACCTATCCGGTGTGCCCTGAGAACGAGATATGTGCAGCTCCTGTCGGGATTTGTCGGCACATCTGGGTGGCTTTGCTGGTCTAGTTTTACCATTGTCGAAATGTCTTGTAACCGGGATTCCGAGTCTGATCGGGTCTTCCCGCTAGAAGGAATATCCTTCGTTGACCGTGAGAGCTTGTGATGGGCTAAGTTGGGACACCCCTGCAGGGATTTGAACTTTCGAAACCCGTGCCCGCGGTTATGGGCAGATGGGAATTTGTTAACGTACGGTCGTAGAAAACCTAAAGTTGACCTTAATTAAAATACATCAACCACGTGTGTAACCGTGATGGTCTCTTTCCGGCGGAGTCCAGGAAGTGAACACGGTGTTGGAGTTATGTTTGACGTAGGTTGTTTTAGGATCACTTCTTGATCATACTTTTATCGACCGTGCTTTGCCTTCTCTTCTCGCTCTCATTTGCGTATGTTAGCCACCATATATGCTAGTCGCTTGCTGCAGCTCCACCTCATACCTTTACCTTACCCATAAGCTTAAATAGTCTTGATCGCGAGTGTGTGAGATTGCTGAGTCCCCGTGGCTAACAGATACTTCCAAAACCAGCTTGCGGGTGCCGATGAGTCCGTGCAGATGACGCAACCAAGCTCAAGGAGGAGCTCGATGAAGATCTTGTCGTTTGTGTTGTTTCGTTCTAGTTGATCAGTAGTGGAGCCCAGTCGGGACGATCAGGGATCTGTGTAGCATTTGGGGTAGTCTTCTTTTATTTTGGTTCCGTAGTCGGACCTTGATTGTATTTGGATGATGTAATGCTTTATTCATGTAAATTGTGTGAAGTGGCGATTGTAAGCCAACTATGTATCTCTTTCCCTTATGTATTACATGGGTTGTGTGAAGATTACCTCACTTGCGACATTGCTTTCAATGCGGTTATGCCTCTAAGTCGTGCTTCGACACGTGGGAGATATAGCTGCATCGAGGGCGTTTCAGTACACATGCATTGAACGGGCAGATGAGAATTTGTTAATGTCTGGTTGTTGAAAACTTGAAACTTATCTTAATTAAAATACATCTACCGCGTGTGTAGCCGTGATGGTCCCTTTCCGGCGGAGTCCAGGAAGTGAACACGATGTTGGAGTTATGCTTGATGTAAGTAGTCTAGGATCACTTCTTGGTCATAGATTCTTGAATGTGCTTTGCCTTCTCTTCTCGCTCTCATTTTCGTATGTTAGCCACCATATATGTGAGTCGCTTGCTACAGCTCCACCTCATACCTTTTACCTTACCCATAAGCTTAAATAGTCTTGATCGCGAGGGTGTGAGATTGCTGATTCCCTATGACTCACAGATTACTTCCAAAACCAGTTTGCAGGTGCCGATAATACCGTGCAGGTGACGCAACCGAGCTCAAGGAGGAGCTCGATGGAGTTTGTGTTCGTTTTGTTGTTCCGTTTCCAGTTGATCATTAGTGGAGCCCAGTTGGGACGATCGGGGACCTGTGTAGCATTTGGGGTAGTCTTCTTTTATTTTGGGTTCCGTAGTCAGAGCTTGATTGTATCTGGTTGATGTAATGCTTTATTCATGTAATTGTGTGAAGTGGCGATTGTAAGCCAACTATGTATCTCTTTCCCTTATGTATTACATGGGTTGTGTGAAGATTACCTCACTTGCGACATTGCTTTCAATGCGGTTATGCCTCTAAGTCGTGCTTCGACACGTGGGAGATATAGCCGCATCGAGGGCGTTACATCAATCCACCCACCCACCCAGACATAAGTGCTCTCAGGGGCATACGACGGTAGTATAAGGAAACATCCCACCACTTCTGGGCCAGATTCCTCCATGTCAAAGATAAGATTGAAGGTTGCCACGATGAAGACGCGATCACTGCATTCCGTAGCAATTGCACTGATGAAGGAATCCTCAACGCCATCAACCGTCGTCACATAACACGCTTCGTAGACTTGGCAACTATAGTATACAAGCAGGGCCAGGCCGGCAAAATCCGAGGCCCTATGCGAAACTAAAAAATGGGGCCCTATCTCACTAGAAAGATAAACTATCGAGCAATTATAAAATATGTGATATACTGTCTGACATAAAAATTATGTAGTACTGAAACACGATTTAAGAAAGATGAATAAAATAAAATTAAAGTGATACAACAGTAGATATCAATTTAAAGACTATATGTCAATGTTTGGCAATTAGACGGACCATCTTACTCACCTAGTCTCCTGTCCTATCCGGTTGAACTGCTATACTGTGATCTCTGCAATGATCTCTACAAAAATTTAATTACAAAATAGAAATTAAAATAATAGGAGTGGAATTAGGAGTAGAAGCCAGCAGTATTCCTCTCAAACCCTCTGAGAGCCTGAGAACACTAGAGGATTTTTTGATGGATGAGAAGTTGTGAACCAATGAGGACTTTACTGTATTTGCGATGACAAAACTGTGTACTACGTCTCCTCATCTTGCTTGTAAATGTACCTTTCACTGTGTCGTCTGTCGCGGCATTGACGGATCTGGAATTATGGAGGATGCGCATGCACCGTGTCGCCCGCCCATGGATTCTGGATGCAATCGATCGAGCAGAACTATACATCGCCCTTCGGTTTCTGATCAAGCAGATCAATTTTTTAGGAGAGATTGACATATTGAGCAGATCACCATGCCCTAGCAGCTGGCATCCAGCAATCGAGGTGTCGAGCCATCAAGACATCGACTAGCAGCCTGGTGGACTCACGTGCGGGGGGAGTACGCGCCAGCGGGCAGCGGGCCAACTCCATGTGCGGCCCAATGCCTACCCCAGGAATAATATGTACATAGACATGTAAATTTTCTGGGGCCCCTCATATTTATGGGCCCTGTGTGGGCTGCATAGTTTGCAACACTATGGGCCCGGCCCTGTATACAAGTACTGCGCAATGGAAAGCGCCTGGAAAACTCAGGCAGCCGGCTGGGAACCGACGGTTTCCACCCAACCCCTCGTTCAGGTGAAAAGGACGCACCCTAGTGGCATGCCCGGCCCAATAACAAAGAAATATAAGCCCATTACGGAACGCGAAACCGTTCTGGAGGGATGGATCGATGGACCATGCAAGCTACACACAACACCGGATACTATATCAACTCACAGCCTTAGAGCATGTTGGATACTCCGGGAGGTGGCCAAGAGCGGCGAGGATATCCTCACAAAAAATAACCCAGAGCAATATACTCCAGAAGACGACGACCACAGAGTACTGACGGTCTTCGAGACCTTCGCTTCAAACAATAAGCGTAAAAGGGCACTCTGCGACCTTGCCGAAGTCTGCCAAATCGTAGCAACAAACCCTTAGAACGACACGGCCATAACTTTCAATGCCGAGGACGAACCAAAATTTAGGATAATTCGGGCACTAGTCGCCTTGGTCCTCAGCCCGATCGTGGACGGCTTCCGACTCACCAAGGTTCTCATGGACGGCGGCAGTGGACTAAATCTCATCTATGAGGATACAGTCAGCAAAATGGAAATAGACAGGAGCTGCATCAAGCAAACTAGCACGACCTTCCGGGGAATTATCCCTAGTCGGGAGGCGCGATGCGCGAGAAAAATCACACTCGACGTGGTGTTCGGCACACCGGAGAACTATCGGACCGAAGAACTAACCTTCCAAGTGGCCCCTTTCAACAGCGGATATCACGCCCTATTGGGGCGGGACGCATTTACACGCTTTCCAGACTATACCTCACTATGGGTATATGGAGCTCAAGATGCCGGGGGCCAATGGTATAATCACTCTTGATAGTGATCCGGACATAGCACTCCGCGCCGAAAACAAAACCGCATTGCTGGCCCTTGAGGCATTATCTGAAGCACTCGCGGCCTAAGAATTAACCGCATTACGCTCCACGATGGATAAGGACACGTAATCTTGGACAAACGACCCAAATCCACCTCCTTCAAACTAGCTGAAGAAATAGTCAAATTCCAAGTCCATCCAACGGACCCCAAGAAGACAGCATCTATTGGGGCACAACTAGACCCAATGGTCAACACTGCGCTACGAGAATTTCTGCGTGAAAATTGGGATATATTTGCCTGGCATCCTTCTAATATGCCAGGAATCCCATGCAGATTGGCCGAACACAGCCTCAACATATTGAAGGGATATAAACCGGTCAAACAAACACTACGGCATTTTTCCGAACCTAAACGTCAAGCGATGGGGAGGAGCTAGCCAAGCTAATCGAGGCCGGATTCATTAGAGAAATAAAACACCCGGACTGGCTAGCAAATTTGGTGATGGTGCCAAAGAAGGATAAATCCTGGGGCCTGTGCGTTGATTTCAAAGACCTCAATAAGGCCTGCCCTAAGGATCCCTTCCCCCTCCCCCGCATCGACCATATTATCGATGCCACCGCAGGACACGATTCGTTATGCTTCCTCGATGCACATTCCAGATACCATCAAATCAAAATGAAGGAGTCCGATCAAGCTGCAATGGCATTCATTACCCCATACGTGCCATTCTGCTTCAACACCATGCCCTTCGGGCTCAAAAACGCAGGAGCCACCTACCAATGCATGATTCAAACATGCCTGGAGAAATAGACCGCCAAGACAGTTGAAGCATACGTGGATGACATCATCATCAAAACTAGGCACGTCGACTCACTAATAGACGATTTATGTCTTACATTCGACAACCTCCATGCATATGACATAGAGCTTAATCCAGAAAAGTGTGTTTTCGGCGTTCCTGCTGGAAAGCTGTTGGGCTTCATCGTTTCCAATAGAGGAATTGAAGCAAATCCGGCCGCAATCCGAGCCTTGTCGCAATTAGGCACACCAACGGACCTTAAACAGGTCCAAAAACTCACGGGGTGCGTGGCAGCTTTAAGCCACTTTATCTCCAGATTGGGGGGAAAAGCATTGCCATTGTATCACCTCCTTCGGCGCACCGATCACTTTGAGTGGACGGATGCGGCAACAGCCAGACTGGAAGAAATAAAAGCCCTTTTGGCGAGCAACCCTATCCTGGACGCACCACACGTTGGTGAAGCCATGTTATTATACATATCGGCAACACACCAGGTGGTGAGCGTCGTGCTCGTCGTGGAATGAGAGCAGGATGGACACAAATTCCCACTTCAGAAGCCGGTATATTATGTATCCACCGTCCTCACACCATGCAAATCCCGGTACCCTCATTATCAAAAGATAGCATACACGGTCTCCATCGCATCCTGGAAGCTACAACACTACTTCCAAGAATGTTCTATCACGGTGGCTTCCGAAGTACCACTCAATGATATAATAAACAATCGTGATGCTATGGGCCGGATAGACAAATGGGCCATTGAGCTCCTTCCATTTGACATAACATACAAACCGCGCCGAGCCATCAAATCCCAAGTACTGGCGGACTTCTTCACCGAATGGATAGAGGCCGAACTCCCTAAAGAGTATGGCACATATTCCAACTGGGTTATGTATTTCGATGGTTCCAAAATGCTGGAAGGACTTGGAGCAGGCGTCGTTTTAACATCCCCCACTGGAGACATAGTCCAGTACATACTCCAAATATTATACACAGACTCCAACAACGCAGCTGAATACGATGCCTTATTACATGGTCTCCGGATGGCTGTCTCTATGGGCATACAACGCCTGGAAGTGCGCGGTGGCTTAAACCTTGCAATACCTCAAATAAATGGAGATTTTGATGCCAAAGATCTGAAGATGGTGGCTTACTGCAACGCTGCCCTAAATATGTCGGCTCAATTCGAGGGGCTTGAGTTTCATCACGTGGCTCGAGAAAGCAATCAAGAGGCAGATGTTCTCCCTTGCATTGGCGCCAAGCGCGACCCCGTTCCACCTAATATCTTCCTAGAAAGGCCCTTTAAGTCGTCCGTTGTGTGGCAAGGGGAGAGCAGTAACACCAGTCCAGATCCGAACACAATCCCAGCCTCCGAACACAACGACATAATCCGGGGCTCAGCCACCGAAATAACACTGTCGGCCCACCTAATCATGGCAGTGATCGCCCCATGGATCGAACCCTTCTTGGCCTACCTTAATAGGAAAGAACTCCCAGAGGACCAAAATGAGGCTCACCGCATTGTTCGACGCTCGAAGGCCTACAAGGTTCACGAGGGAGAGCTCTACAAGAAAAGCGCTACCGGAGTTCTTCAAAGATGTATCTCCGAAGAAGAGGGGCGGCAGCTCTTGGCTGCAATTTATGCCGGACTCGGCAGGCACCACGCTGCAGCTCGGGCCCTCGTTAGCAAGGCCTTCCGTACAGGTTTTTACTGGCCGACGGCCCGAGCAGATGCACTAGACCTTGTCCAACGTTGCATCGGATGCCAGCTATTCGCCAACCAAAGCCACATGCCCCCCACCGCTCTACCAACAATCCCCATCACTTGGCCTTTCGCGGTCTGGGGGCTCGATATGGTGGGACCCCTTAAAGGAGGAAGCCATAAGAGAAAATACCTGTTGTTCATGGTGGATAAATTCACTAAGTGGATAGAAGCCAAACCAGTCAAAATGGCTGAGGCGGGGCCAGTAATAGACTTCATATCCGGCATGGTGCACCGCTATGGTATTCCACACAGCATCATCACAGATAACGGCTCCAATTTCACAGCCGATGAGGTGAAAACTTGGTGTGCTAATCTGGGCATTAAGCTCGATTACGCCTCTGTCTATCACCCGCAAACAAATGGTCAAGTTGAACGGGCTAATGGTCTTATTATGAGCGGCATCAAACCTAGACTAGTGCGTTCTTTGAAAGAATTAGAAAAGCACTGGGTTGAGGAGCTTGACTCCGTACTCTGGGGGTTGCGGACCACGCCCAACCGCACTACTGGATATACACCTTTCTTCATGGTGTACGGTGCGGAAGCTGTATTGCCTTGCGATATTATCCATGACTCACCTCGAGTGCGCATGTACGAAGAGAGAGAGGCCGAGCTTGATCGGCAGGACATCCTAGATACCAAAGCAAAGAAGTGCGGGCCAAAACTTATAATGTCGGCGAACTCGTCCTATGCTTGCCGGAGATGAAAAAGGATAAACTCAAGCCCAAGTGGGAGGGTCCCTTCATAATTGACAAGGTTCTCACGGGAGGAGCACACCGCCTGCACGCCGCATCAGACAATCGCCTAGAGCCGAACCCCTGGAATGCGGCCAGACTTTGAAGATTCTATGCCTAGCACCGAACTATGTGTTTGTCTCCTTCTCCATGTTGTCTCCTTTGATTTTTCCTCTCTTTTCGTTTTTTCTTTTGTCTAGAACTCAAACTCTTTCACACGGCTAAACCGTGCACCTGCGATGTACACATCCTTGAGCATGTACGTCCACTATACCTGGGGGCTTCCCGGACAGAAGCTTATTTTCCGAGCAACAAGCTCATCACATATGTGTTTATTTTCATATGTACATTTCCTTTTTTTCTCGCCATTATATGCATCGATATGACTTAAGTTTTGGCCAAGCTGGGTTGCCTGGCTCCTGTGCTTATGCTCCTACGTTCCCGTTAGTTCGGCTAAGGCATAAAGGGAGCACCTCTGTGATTGTTACTGTCAGGTCATCCAGATGTGTACCTCATATTGGGTGAAGCCGAAAGCTAACGTTCTTAAGAGCATACTCGGTCGACGGACTAAAGATGCTTTATATTCCTTCCATTATGAACCCCCAGATGATTACCTATACTGTAATGTTATCAATGACAGTTCGGACATGCACTTTAATGCATGCACACCCAGGGAAAGGAACCCCTAACGGAACTATTCTCCCTGGAAGATGTTTCTTACAATCATAATGTAATATAACATAACTAGCCGGATACACATTGTCTGTTCAAGCAACTATGACTGAAAGGATCGATATAGTTGACTAGAGGTGGTGAATAGGCAACTAACCATTTTTTAACTTTTCTTCACCAAATTAAACTTTGCATCAAAGAAGGTTGTCTAGACATGCAACTATGTGAGCAACCTATATGATGCAACAACAACAAGCACACAAGCAAGCAAGGGTAATAACACAAATAAGCTTGCCCAAGTAAAGGTACGAGATAACCAAGAGTGGAGCCGGTGGAGACGAGGATGTGTTACCGAAGTTCCTTCCTTTTGAAGGGAACTACGTCTCCGTTGGAGCGGTGTGGAGGCACAATGCTCCCCAAGAAGCCACTAGGGCCACCATATTCTCCTCACGCCCTCACACAATGCGAGATGTCGTGATTCCACTATTGGTGCCCTTGGAGGCGGCGACCGGAACTTTACAAACAAGGTTGGGGCAATCTCCACAACTTAATCGGAGGCTCCCAACAACACCACGAAGCTTCACCACAATGGAATATGGCTCCGCGGTGACCTCAATCGTCTAGGGTGCTCAAACACCCAAGAGTAACAAGATGCGCAAGGGATTAGTGGGGGGAATCGAATTTCTCTTGGTGGAAGTGTAGATCCAGGCCTTCTCAACCAATCCCTAGAAAATCAACAAGTTTGATTGGTTAGGGAGAGAGATTGGGCGAAAATGGAGCTTGGAGCAAGAATGGAGCTTAGTGTTGGAAGAGGTGGTCAACACGGGGAAGAAGATACCCCTTATATAGTGGAGAAAGAAATCCAACCGTTATCCACTTAACCAGCCCGCGACAAGCGGTACTACCGCGCCTGCCAAGCGGTACTACCGCAAGGCCTCATGGTACTACCTCAAGGCAGGGTTGTACCACCCTGGGAAGGCCATGGACAAATAAACGTCTGTGGCTAGTTCCGCTGATTTCCAAATAGTGTAAAAGTCCGACACGGTACTACCGCTGAAGGAAAGCGGTACTACCGTGCGGGGAGCGGATGTAAAAAATTACATTCACTCCTACTTCCGCTACTGGAGCTGTGCCGGACCAGGGCTCACGGTACTACGGCTCCTAAGGAGCGGTACTACCACGACTGTAAGGTCATTTCCCTACTTTGTGTTTCGGATGATGATGACAACCCTTTATTGGCCTAATCTTATGCTAAGTGTTTCAGGTTTCGGTTTTAGGTCTTCTTCGGTTATCTATTCTCTCTGAAGGAAAAAGGATCGAAGATGGTGTTTTCTACATGTTTGTTTATCTCTTCTTGTCATAGGGAACCCTGTAACGCCCCGAGACCGATGTGCCAGGTGTCTTCCAGTTATTCGCTGTTGTTGCCTTGTCATTGCTTGCATGTCATGCATCTCATATCATGTCATCATGTGCATTTCATTTGCATACGTGTTCGTCTCATGCATCCGAGCATTTTCCCCGTTGTCTGTTTTGCAATCCGGCGCTCCTATGTCACCCGGTGTCCCTTTCTACCTCTTTTCATGTGCAGGTGTTAAACATTCTCGGATTGGACCGAGACTTGTCATGCGGCCTTGGTTTACTACCGGTAGACCGCCTGTCAAGTTTCGTACCATTTGGACTTCGCTTGATACTCCAACGGTTAACCAAGGGACCGAAAGGCCTCGTGTGTGTTGCAGCCCAACACCCCTCCAAAGTGGCCCAAAAACCCACCTAAACCCCCTCCATCATCTAGATCGTTCGATCACGATCGCATGGCCGAAAACCGCACCTTATTTGGACTCTCCTAGCTCCCTCTACCTATAAATATGCCCTCCCCGTCCATTTTCGCGGACGAAACCCTAGTAAATCCCTCCCCGCGCCGTCGTACATGTCCGCCCGGCGACCAGACACGTCCAACCGTCCACCGCAGTGAATCCCGTGCCGCCACGTTGCCTCCACCGCCATCCCACCGCCGCGGCCGCCGCGGCCCACGGCTGGCCCGCCCTGGGCCGCGCCGGGCCCGAGCGCACCTCGCCTCCTGCGCTGCCGAGCGCCGCCGTCCGTGCCCGCCCGCGGCCGCGCTGCCCTCCGCTGCCTTCGCTGGCCACGGCCGCCGTCCGGCACCACCGCCCCTTCCCGCCGGCGCAGCTCCGCCGCCCCTTCCCACCGAAGCGGCTCCGCCGCCCCGCCGCCCTGAGCTCGCCTCGCCACCGTCCTATTCCGGCCCCCGGCCGCCGCCAAGCCCGCCGGAGCTCCGTGCCTCCCCAGAGTCGGCACCACTCTCCGGAGCTCGTGGAGCTCGCCGGAGATCCAACTCCGGCCGGATCGGGTCGCTAGGTGGATGAGATCCACCAGCACCCCCAACCAAATGCATCCTCGCCCGATACGGATCCCGTCGTCCCGGATCCCTCCGTCCCGTTGACTTTCCTCGAGAGGTCAAAATTCTTCTAAGTCCCCAGATTCTAGTAATTTTATGCATATTTCATCATATCATAATGTAGGATCTAGAAGTAGATGTGTCTAGAGGGGGGTGATTAGACACTTAATGCTAAAGTTGCAATTTTTAAGCTTTTTAGGTTTAAGTGGAGTTTAGGCACAATTTCAACATACACAATACATATCAAGCAAGCATGCAAAGAGTATATGAGCAGCGGAATGTAAAGCATGCAACTTGCAAGAATGTAAAGGGAAAGGTTTGGAGAATTCAAACGCAATTGGAGACACGGATGTTTTTCCCGTGGTTTGGATAGGTGGTGCTATCCTACATCCATGTTGATGGAGACTTCAACCCACGAAGGGTAACGGTTGCACGAGTCCACGGAGGGCTCCACCCACAAAGGGTAACGGTTGCGCGAGTCCACGGAGGGCTCCACCCACAAAGGTTCCACGAAGAAGCAACCACCCACAAAGGGTCCACGAAGAAGCAACCTTGTCTATCCCACCATGGCCATCGCCCACACAGGACTTGCCTCACTAGCAGTAGATCTTCACGAAGTAGGCGATCTCCTTGCCCTTACAAACTCCTTGGTTCAACTCCACAATCTTGTCGGAGGCTCCCAAGTAACACCTAGCCAATCTAGGAGACACCACTCTCCAATAAGTAACAAATGGTGTGTAGGTAATGAACTCCTTGCTCTTGTGCTTCAAATGATAGTCTCCCCAACACTCAACTCTCTCTCATAGGATTTGGATTTGGTGGAAAGAAGATTTGAGTGGAAAGCAACTTGGGAAGGCTAGAGATCAAGATTCATATGGTAGGAATGGAATATCTTGGTCTCAACACATGAGTAGGTGGTTCTCTCTCAGAACAGAGTTGGAATTGTGTATGTGTTCTGATGGCTCTCTCTCCACGAATGAAGAGGAGGTGGAGGGGTATATATAGCCTCCACACAAAATCCAACCGTTACACACAGTTTTCCAATCTCGGTGGGACCGAATCAACAAACTCGGTCGGAACGAAAAGGTAAACCTAGTGACCGTTAGAGATTTCGGTGGGACCGACTGGATCAACTCGGTGGGACCGATGTGCTAGGGTTAGGGTAAATCCAAAACTCGGTTTGACCGATTACTCAAACTCGATGGGACCGATTTGGGTAATAAGTGAAACTGAGATTTGGCCAAGCAAACTCGGTGGGACCGATTGCATATCTCGGTGGGACCGAGAATATTGCAATGGGTAACAAAGAGTTTGCAAGCCCATCTCGGTGAGACCGAGATCCCATCGGTGAGACCGAACTGATTAGGGTTTGGCAATGGCTTATGACAAGTGAAACTCAGTGGCGCCGGATAGGAAGAATCGGTAGGACCAAGTTTGGCTTAGGGTTTAGGTCATATGTGGAAGTGGGAAAGTAGCTGAGGATTTTGGAGCATATCATTAAGCACATGAAGCAAGAGGCTCATTAAGCAACACCTCATCCCTCCTTGATAGTATTGGCTTTTCCTATGGACTCAATGTGATCTTGGATCACTAAAATGTAAAATGAAGAGTCTTGAGCTTTAAGCTTTAGCCAATCCTTTGTCCTTAGCATCTTGAAGGAGTTCCCACAACCTTTAGTCCATGCCACTCCATTGTTGAACTTATCTGAAACATGCTAGATAGAAATGTTAGTCCAACAAGAGATATGTTGTCGTCAATTATCAAAACCACCTGGGGAGCACTTGTGCTTTCAATCTCCCCCTTTATGGTAATTGATGGCAACATACATCAAAGCTTTAGATAAAGATATAAAGAACATCAAGTAGAGCTTTGGAAGGACATGTAACAAGCATAGGCTCCCCCTACATGTATGCACTCATGTAAATATGAAATATAGAGACATGTGAGAGCATAACCATGACAGAGTAGGCAATGTGTTACATGCATCTTGGCCATATGCATCAGAGCAAAAGATTATCAAGGAAAATACCTTCATGCTCATGAGTCCTTCTTGCAAACAGTATGTACATAAGCAAGAACTCCTCATACTCATGATTTTGTTGCATATACTTACCTTGTGGTCTTGAGTTGGCTTAGGATGGAATGAACCTGCACAAACAAGGTTAGATAACACAGGTACATCCACTAGCCAGAGCAAACAAAAGAAACCACAAGAATACCAAGACTGGGATGACATGTAGAGAGTGAGTACAAGGTACCACATTGGATTCAACATGTCCCCAAGAATAAAGATATGCAATGAATTTGACTGATTTCTTTCCCTTAGGTGTCTTGCTCCCCCTGAATCTAACATGGGATATTGGGAGAAGATAGGGAACAGAAAATCAGGCATCTGGGATCCTTGAGTATTCTCTCCCCCCTTAGTACTTTCTCCTTTGTAGGTGATAAGCTTTTGATGTGATCTCTCTCTCCCTGATGATAAGCTTTGATGTTATCTCTCTCTCCCCCTTTGACATCAATTTCCAAGAAGGTTTTTCCTGGAATCCGTCGAATAGGTTTGGTCCTTGAGATTCAGCACAAAGTAGTGAATAAAACTATGATGCTTGTAGAGGACAAGATTCATTGAGTGGAGCTGGATCAGAACAAATATAGAATATGTGGCAAACTGTTTTTCTTGTTGCAAAATTGGTGGCACCCAGTGGCATGTTTCGGTAGTACCGAAGGGATTCGGTTGGACTGAAAATGACAATTCGGTGAAACCGAGTTCATCATAGAGAAAAACACTTGTCACCTCAGCTCACTAGTCAAGTAAGATCTCACAATGATTTGCAATGAATTAGCTGAAAGATTTGCAAGGAATTTGATGCAGAAATATGCAGAACAAAAATCAAAAAGAAAAAAGTGAAAGTTTCTAGATGAAGTTTTTTTTGTTTGAAAAAGAAATAAACAAATATGCAAGGGACAAATGCAATAACTCAGAAAAGAACACAAGAGAACTTCATCTAGAATTGGGCGGTGACATAGTCACCTATGTTAGAGTATATTGACTTAGGAGTCAAGTGAGAACACTTGATCGTAGGTCATACTCATCGTTTAAGCTCAAAATGGGGTTACCATTTTTCGTTTAAGCATCTTGATGTATTCTCATCTTGTTGAGTTGCTTTGACTCATGTCTTGGAGTAAAGCTTCTCTAAGATGGAATAGCATACCTTGGGTGGTGGTGTGGTTCTTGCTCATGTAGTTGAACTTGTGTGGGTGCTCAAGGTTGATGTAGCTCATCAAGAGTTGGAAGCACCACTTGGAGCTTGAGTTCATCTACCTACATGGGTTAGTTCTTGCAAGGAAGAGCACTTGTGTATCCAAAAATGACAATCATGAAGCTCAACATAGAATTTGTCAAAGGATATGTTTGAATGGTTTTGTGCTTCCTTGTCTTCAACCACCATTGTGTAGAGTCTTGGTGATGTAGAGATTGCTCAAGATGTGAGTGAGTCACAATCTCATGGAATTAGATTCAACCAAGCACCTACATGGGTTAGACAACATACAAGGTGCAAATATATCCAAGACATAAGATAGTTATCATAAGAGATATATCATGGATTAGTCATAAGCTCATGTTTTGCATGTATCCAATGGAGTTTCTACTCCAAGTTCGAAGCATCAATGATGTTCAATTCTCCTCTCAACCTGCAAAACACTTTCTCATCAAGTGGTTTAGTAAATATGTCCGCTAATTGCTTATCGGTGCGAACGTGCTTAAGATTAATGTCACCCTTAGCAACATGATCTCGAATGAAATGATGATGAACTTCAATATGCTTAGTTCGAGAATGTTGTACAGGATTATGACCAATTTTGATAGCACTTTCATTGTCACAAAGCAGTGGAACATGTTTCACATAAATCCCATAATCTTTAAGAGTTTGGGTCATCCAAAGTAATTGAGCACAACATGAACCAGCGGCAATGTATTCCGCTTCGGCGGTGGATAAGGATACCGAGTTTTGTTTCTTGGAAGACCAAGACACAAGAGATCTACCAAGAAATTGACAAGTACCCGAAGTGGACTTTCTATCAACCTTGTCTCCGGCATAATCCGAGTCGGAATAGCCAACAAGATCAAAAGAAGACCTCTTAGGATACCAAATACCAAAATTTGGTGTATGGATTAAATATCTCACTATCCTTTTCACAGCCTTAAGATGACAATCTTTAGGAGCAGCTTGATATCGTGCACACAAGCACACACTTAGCATAATATCAGGACGTGAAGCACATAGGTATAACAATGAACCAATCATAGAGCGATAAACCTTTTGATCAATCGGTTCACCATCTTTGGTCAAATCATTATGTCCACTAGTAGGCATGGGTGTAGACATACCTTTGCATTCTTGCATATTGAACTTCTTGAATAAGTCCTTGGTGTACTTTGTTTGAGAGACAAATGTACCTTCCTTAGTTTGCTTGATTTGCAAACCGAGAAAGAATTTGAGTTCACTCATCATAGACATCTCAAACTTCTCTGACATTAGCTTTCCAAACTTTTCACTAAAGAGAGGGTTAGTTGAACCAAATATGATATCATCGACATACATTTGGCATACAAATAGTTCTCCATTAACCCTTTTAGTAAAAAGAGTAGAATCAATTTTGCTAATCTCAAAACCACTTGTAGTAAGGAACTTGGTCAAGCATTTATACCATGCTCTAGGAGCTTGTTTAAGACCATAAAGAGCTTTGTGAAGTTTGTAAACATGATTTGGTTTCTTAGGATTGATAAAGCCGGGAGGTTGTTTGACATAAACTTCCTCCTCTATTTCACCATTTAGAAAAGCACTTTTAATGTCCATTTGGTACAAGGTGATATTATGGTGATTAGCATAGGCAAGTAAGATGCGAATGGACTCAGGTCTAGCAACGGGAGCATACGTCTCACCATAGTCCATACCTTCGACTTGTGTGTACCCTTGGGCGACGAGACATGCTTTGTTGTGAACCACTTGTCCATCTTCATCTTGCTTGTTGCGAAACACCCATTTGGTACCAATGATGTTGTGGTTGTTGTCGGGCTTCTCAACCAATGTCCAAACTTGGTTTCTCTCAAAGTTGTGTAGCTCTTCATGCATAGCATTTATCCAATCCGGATCTTCCAATGCTTCTTCAACCTTCATAGGTTTAATGCTAGAGATGAATTAATAGTTTTCACAAAAGTTAGCTAAACGAGTTTTTGAGCGAGTGATTCTCCCGGTTTGTATATCATTGAGGATTTGCTCGACGGGATGATCTTTGGCAATTCTTGCTCGAACTCGTGAGAGCTTTTGCTTGGGTCTTCGTTGAACATCTTCTTCATCTTGTTCTTCTTCTTGGCCTTCTTCATTGTTGACATCGTCGTTCTCTTGTCGCGGTGGAGAAGGAGGTTGTTGATGTTCGTCTTGATGCATTTCCTTGTCTTCTTCATCTTGGTGTGTCCCACTCGTGGATGCTTCTGTGTCGATTCTTGGTTCACCTTGTCGTGAAGTAGAAGCTTCCACTTGGACGGATGAAGTACTCTCCTTCACCTCCGTTGGACGAACTTTGCCAATGGATAAGTCTTGGATTGCTTCTGAAAGGTCTTTGTCTCCTACATCAATTGGCAATTGCTCTACTTGCGAGCCATTAGATTCATCAAACTTCACATCTACCGTCTCTTCAACCTTTCGGGTGAAATTGTTGTAGACACGGTAAGTGTGAGAGTTTGAGCCATAACCAAGTAGAAAACCTTCATGAGATTTAGGAGCAAACTTTGAACGACGATGCTTATCAAGAATGTAGCACTTTGAGCCGAATACTCGAATGTATCCAACTTGGGGTTTGTTACCGGTGAGAAGCTCGTATGCCGTCTTGCCGAGTAGCTTGTGAAGATATAAGCGATTTGTTGCGTGACAAGCTGTCTCAACTGCTTCTACCCAAAAGTGCTTTGGCGTCTTGTATTCATCAAGCATCGTTCTTGCCATTTTGATGAGCGTCCGGTTCTTCCTCTCAACAACTCCATTTTGTTGAGGTGTGTACGTAGCCGAGAACTCGTGTGAAATCCCTTCTTCGTCAAGAAAGGTGTCCACATTTGCGTTCTTAAACTCCGTTCCGTTGTCACTCTGAACCTTCTTGATCTTCACATCAAACTGATTTTGGGCCTTCCTAGCGAAGTTTCTGAAGAGCTTCTGGACCTGCGACTTGTCATTAAGAAAGAACACCCACGTAAATCTTGAAAAATCATCAACTATAACTAGACCAAAAGAATTTCCACCGAGACCCTTGTAGGCGTTGGGACCAAAAAGATCCATGTGAAGTAGCTCGAGTGGCCTCCTTGTGGTCATGATGTTCTTCACGGGATGTCTTCCTCCAACCTGTTTACCTGCTTGACAAGCACTGCAAAGTCTATCCTTATCAAATATGACATCGTTAAGTCCAAGGATATGATTTCCTTTAATAAGCTTGTCAAGGTTTCTCATGCCAACGTGACCTAGTCGTCTATGCCACAACCAACCTTTTGAGGATTTAGCAACAAAGCAAGTTTTAGGTTGTGCCTTTTTAGAGAAATCGACAATGTAAAGATCACCTCTACGCATACCAGTAAAGACCATTTTATGATTGTCTCGACGAAATACTTGGCAATCTACTTCAGTAAATAGGACATTCAAACCAAAATCAGCAAGTCTAGATACTGAAAGTAAGTTGTAGCCGAGAGATTCAACGAGCATGACATTTTGAATGGAACTATCATGTGAAATGGCCACCTTACCAAGGCCAACCACTTTACCCTTTGAATTATCACCAAAGGTGACATATTTTCGAGGGCCGTCATTTTCAGCAAGCTCACAAAACATCTCTTCATCTCCGGTCATATGATCAGTACATCCACTATCAAGAACCCATTCCTTTCCTCATGATTCATATCCCCGAAGATTTGCCATAAGACCAAAATGTCTCATTGCATCATCGAGATCGAAGTCACTATCATCATCATCATAGTATCCATGTTCATCATGATCTTATGACTCATCATTTCCTAGAGAGGGTAATTCATTAGATAAATGATCATCAAAGTGGTCACTTTTATGAATTCTTATAGCTTTGAATATGATATCATTAATGATTCCAACATCTCCTTTAGCATGCTTAAGATTGGTAAGTTCAAATAGACAATTACCAAAACTAGGATCACTAGAGTTCATCTTACTCAGGGCAATAGATTTATGGAGAATTTCATCCATAGTTTTCAAGGAATGATCGGGAAATCGTTCCTCAAGAAATTTCCATATAGTATAGGCACAATCTAGAGTAGGCAAACTAGCAATCAAATTTTTGGGCAATCCTCTAATGATGAGCTCAATAGTTCTAATATGAGGTGCACAAGGGCTAGCAATATACTTGTTCAAATGATATTGATTGAAGATTACAAGCATCTCATTTTTCCACTCATGAAAATACTCTCCATCAAGAATAGGCACTCTATGTCTAAGACTCCCTAATGTAGACACATCCATCTTCCTCCAATGGTGATTAAACCAAGGCAATGGAGACCAAAGCTCTGATACCACTTGTAGGATCTAGAAGTAGATGTGTCTAGAGGGGGGTGATTAGACACTTAATGCTAAAGTTGCAATTTTTAAGCTTTTTAGGTTTAAGTGGAGTTTAGGCACAATTTCAACATACACAATACATATCAAGCAAGCATGCAAAGAGTATATGAGCAGCGGAATGTAAAGCATGCAACTTGCAAGAATGTAAAGGGAAAGGTTTGGAGAATTCAAACGCAATTGGAGACACGGATGTTTTTCCCGTGGTTCGGATAGGTGGTGCTATCCTACATCCACGTTGATGGAGACTTCAACCCACGAAGGGTAACGGTTGCGCGAGTCCACGGAGGGCTCCACCCACAAAGGGTAACGGTTGCGCGAGTCCACGGAGGGCTCCACCCACAAAGGTTCCACGAAGAAGCAACCACCCACAAAGGGTCCACGAAGAAGCAACCTTGTCTATCCCACCATGGCCATCGCCCACACAGGACTTGCCTCACTAGCGGTAGATCTTCACGAAGTAGGTGATCTCCTTGCCCTTACAAACTCCTTGGTTCAACTCCACAATCTTGTCAGAGGCTCCCAAGTAACACCTAGCCAATCTAGGAGACACCACTCTCCAAGAAGTAACAAATGGTGTGTAGGTAATGAACTCCTTGCTCTTGTGCTTCAAATGATAGTCTCCCCAACACTCAACTCTCTCTCATAGGATTTGGATTTGGTGGAAAGAAGATTTGAGTGGAAAGCAACTTGGGAAGGCTAGAGATCAAGATTCATATGGTAGGAATGGAATATCTTGGTCTCAACACATGAGTAGGTGGTTCTCTCTCAGAACATATGAGATGCAATTGTGTATGTGTTCTGATGGCTCTCTCCAAGAATGAAGAGGAGGTGGAGGGGTATATATAGCCTCCACACAAAATCCAACCGTTACACATAGTTTTCCAATCTCGGTGGGACCGAATCAACAAACTCGGTCGGACCGAAAAGGTAAACCTAGTGACCGTTAGAGATTTCGGTGGGACCGACTGGATCAACTCGGTGGGACCGATGTGCTAGGGTTAGGGTAAATCCAAAACTCGGTTTGACCGATTACTCAAACTCGGTGGGACCGATTTGGGTAATAAGTGAAACTGAGATTTGGCCAAGCAAACTCGGTGGGACCGATTGCATATCTCGGTGGGACCGAGAATATTGCAATGGGTAACAAAGAGTTTGCAAGCCCATCTCGATGAGGCCGAGATCCCATCGGTGAGACCGAACTGATTAGGGTTTGGCAGTGGCTTATGACAAGTGAAACTCGGTGGCGCCGGATAGGAAGAATCGGTAGGACCGAGTTTGGCTTAGGGTTTAGGTCATATGTGGAAGTGGGAAAGTAGCTGAGGATTTTGGATCATATCATTAAGCACATGAAGCAAGAGGCTCATTAAGCAACACCTCATCCCTCCTTGATAGTATTGGCTTTTCCTATGGACTCAATGTGATCTTGGATCACTAAAATGTAAAATGAAGAGTCTTGAGCTTTAAGCTTTAGCCAATCCTTTGTCCTTAGCATCTTGAAGGAGTTCCCACAACATTTAGTCCATGCCACTCCATTGTTGAACTTATCTGAAACATGCTAGATAGAAATGTTAGTCCAACAAGAGATATGTTGTCATCAATTATCAAAACCACCTAGGGAGCACTTGTGCTTTCACATAACTCATCACCCGTTGCTCCGATTCGGGCGTGTAGCATATCAAAATGTTCGTCTCGACGAGTACATCATTTCATCTCACTGCAGCATTTTCATTTCAGCTCATCTTGATGCCCAAAATGTTGTTGGAAGAGGGCTATGTGATGATTATGTCAGATCTGTTTCAGCAAATGGCCTTCTGTCATTTTTTCCATGATTAATGTGTGCATGATATGATCGTGAGCTCTACATGTGTTTTGTAGAATGCCATGCCATATTTACAGGGGTGTATGCCATGTATTTTTGTGATCTTTGTGGTGACTAGCACAAGCATGCAAAGTAGCTTACTCAATGATGCTGATTTCAGGAACTTAGAATTTCACTAAGTCGTTGTCCTGATATTGTTTTTATGCCATATGTTCATGTTGTTTCCTAGTGATCTGTGCCTCTTTTGAGAATGATCAGTAAGGATGTTTTGTTAATTTTGTAGTGCTCTTTCCATCCATGTCTTTGTTTGCATTTATATAGCACCCTAGCTTGAGTCAATCGAGCTCTACTTTTGCTATAAAATGTTCCTGGCAGATTGTTAACATGTTTAGCGATTTTGCGAGGATATTGCCATTGATCCGTGCATACTATGATGTTGTTCTTGCCATGTCTAGCTTCTATGCCATGTCTATTTGCTGGGTGTATTCTTAGTTTGTCATGCAATGCCTCGTAGTGAGTGCATCGAGCTCGTAAACATGCCTACGCGTTAACTGTTTTGCCATGCTCCAGTTTTTCACTAAGTCTGAATCTGTTTATGTTTTTGCTACGCGTTAACTTCTGTTATATGTTTTGAGTAGCTTCATGCCATGCCTTTCTTTTCCATGATATGCTCCTATAGCATGTAGTTATCATGCTCTAAACATTGCTTCCTGATAATAAATTCCTGACATGCTGTTAATTTCACTAAGTCTGAAACCTGTTATCTTTTGCACTTTTGACATGCTTGTTTGAACCTGCTATTGAGTGAATTAGCCGTAGCTCAGTGTTCACCTTTTGTCAAGCATCATGAGTGGATCCCTGCCATGTATTTTGTTGCCATGTTTTAGTGTTGTAGCATATTTATCTTGATGCATTTAGATGACTACTTGCTGATTATCGCAGACCGGTGCCATATTTGTTTTGCTTACCATTTCCAAATCGTGCATCCGATTCCGGTGATCTTTATATCGATTTCAAACGAAATCAACTCCTCTTTCCAATGGCACTCTTGGTTTTCCAAGTTGAGGCTAGGTTCAATCATTCCTTTCTAAATCATGCATAAGCATCACATACCGCATCCCGCATATCATGCCATGTTCATGTGTTGGTTGTTTACTATGTTGTGTGCTTTTTCCGGTGTTGCTTCTTCGGGTTGGTTCCGATAATGTGGCGTTTGTGAGGACCCGTTCGACTATGTCTGTTTGTCTTCTTCATGGACTCGTTCTTCTTCCTTGTGGGATTTCAGGCAAGATGACCATACCCTCGAAATCACTTATATCTTTGCTTGCTAGATGCTCGCTCTTTTGCTATGCCTATGATGCGATACCTACCACTTGCTTATCATGCCTCCCATATTGTTAAGCCAAGCCTCTAACCCACCTTGTCCTAGCAAACCGTTGTTTGGCTATGTTACCGCTTTGCTCAGCCCCTCTTATAGCGTTGTTAGTTGCAGGTGAAGATTGGAGCTTGTTCCATGTTTGGAACATGGTTATTTTGTTGGGATATCACAATATCTCTTATTTAACTAATGCATCTATATACTTGGTAAAGGGTGGAAGGCTCGGCCTTATGCCTGGTTTTTGTTCCACTCTTGCCGCCCTAGTTTCCATCATATCGGTGTTATGTTCCCGGATTTTGCATTCCTTACACGGTTGGGTTATAATGGGAACCCCTTGACAGTTCGCCTTGAATAAAACTCCTCCAGCAAGGCCCAACATTGGTTTTACTATTTGCCACCTAGTCTTTTTCTTTCCCTTGGGTAGGTCTGCCCAAGGGTCATCTTTATTTAAACCCCCGGGCCAGTTCTCCTCTGAGTGTTGGTCCAACCTGTCAGCTGCCGGTGGCCGCCAGGGGCAACTCTGGGCTGGCCTACCGGAACCTTGGACAATCCGGTGTGCCCTGAGAAAGAGATATGTGCAGCTCCTATCGGGATTTGTCGGCACATTCGGGTGGCTTTGCTGGACTTGTTTTACCATTGTCGAGGATGTCTTGTAACCGGGATGCTGAGTCTGATCGGATTGTCTTGGGAGAAGGAATATCCTTCGTTGACCATGAGAGCTTGTGATGGGCTAAGTTGGGACACCCCTGCAGGGATTTGAACTTTTGAAAGCCGTGCCCGCGGTTATGGGCAGATGGGAATTTGTTAATGTCCGGTTGTAGAAAACCTGAAGTTGATCTTAATTAAAATACATCAACCGCGTGTGTTACCATGATGGTTTCTTCTCGGCGGAGTCCAGGAAGTGAACATGTTGTTGGAGTTATGCTTGATTGTAGGTTGTTCTAGGATCACTTCTTGATCATAGTTTTTCTCGACCACACTTTGCCTTCTCTTCTCGCTCTCATTTGTGTATGTTAGCCACCAAATATGCTAGTCGCTTACTGCAGCTCCACCTCATACCTTTTACCCTACCTATAAGCTTAAATAGTATTGATCGCGAGGGTGTGAGATTGCTGAGTCCCCGTGACTCACAGATACTTCCAGAACCAGTTTGCAGGTGTTGATGATACCGAGCAGGTGACACAACCAAGCTCAAGGAGGAGCTCGATGAAGATCTTGTCCTTTGTGTTGTTTCGTTCTAGTTGATCAGTAGTGGAGCCCAGTTGGGACGTTTGGGGATCTGTGTAGCATTTGGGGTAGTCTTCTTTTATTTTGGTTCCGTAGTCGGACCTTGAGTGTCTCTGGATGATGTAATGCTTTATTCCTGTATTGTGTGAAGTGGCGATTGTAAGCCAACTATGTATCTCTTTTCCTTATGTATTACATGGGTTGTGTGAAGATTACCTCACTTGCGACATTGCTTTCAATGCGGTTATGCCTCTAAGTCGTGCTTCGACACGTGGGAGATATAGCCGCATCGAGGGCGTTACAAGTTGGTAATCAGAGCCTTCCCCGACTTTAGGAGCCCCCTGCTTGATCGAATCGTTGGTGTTGTTGAGTCTAGAAAAATGTTTTGAGTCATTTAGGATTATATATCGGAGAGCTAGGAATTATTTTTACTCCTCAGTCCCTTTGTCGCTCTGGTGAGGCATCCTGACGTAGAGTTTTGACTCTTCCCTTCTCAAATTTCACTAAAAAAATTAGGATCACGTGCGTATCTTGGAATTGTTCCAATCGATTTGTGATGAGAACATTGCTCTTGGTGCCTCCTGACATTTAGGGGTTGTGGCAGTGTCCCGAGGAGTTGAGCTCCGAGGTGTTGCAGTCACAATTTTATCATTGCAGTTCTGGAATACCTAAGTTCGCCGACATCGAAAATCTCTTTTATGCAGTTGTTGGTGAGATAACCTCGATGCCACCCAGTATTGGGGCGGGAGTTCGGGAGTATTGCCATAACTTGTATAACGGATGCTTTTCGAAGGTTGAGGTAAACAATTTCCAAAGGTTTCTTGATTATGTGTTGAAGGATGGATACAACTGGATGTAGGATTTGCTAGATTTGGGTGAGATATTATGCTTCCCCTGTATCCCCAACTCCTGATTGCATAACCGGAAAAATTTCGGGAGTTCATAAGTGGGAATTCAAGTAGCTCCTGGGATATCTTTCCGACAGATGTATGATATGAAATTGGGGTTCGACGTCTAGTGGTCCGCCTATTCACGGTTGGTTTTACAGTGGTCTTGTTGTGTCTTAAAGAGTCCTTGGCTATGCCGACTCGGGGATGCTTCGTATGTCATGTGCACTGCCTTGTGCATGATGGTACTGTATGATCGAGCCCGTGTAGGCCCCACCACAAAAACTTCGGACGAAATCTCTATCATATGTTTGTTCCGGTTTATTCTGCAAGCCAATCCTTTGTTTTGTTTTGAGTTGTGGTATTGGAGTTGCTTCAAAGTCAAGTGTTGATTCCATACCTTTTCCTAAGCAGTGTTCTCATGTTTCTATGTGAATACTAATCCTTCATGATAATCGAGATTGTCATGTTAATCCTTTTCAACCGGTGTGCTTCTCTTCAAGTGGATCCTATCTTTTTCAACATCCGCAAGATCAACTCAAGTCTTCTCAACGTTGTTTGTTTCATTCGTCCCAAGTTTCCTCTATTTTTCCCGCCCACCCACCCTTTTTCTTCAAGGACTAAGATTTCTTTATCAAGTATCTGTCTTATGATTATGAAGTCTCTCCATTCTTTTCCGTCAATGTTCTTACCCGGTGATTCTCATCAAGATCCTAACGGAGCCTCAAGTTCATCATTATTCATTCTCTTTCTTCTCCGGTGGAACCAATTCAACCTTTGTTGATCATATCCTTTCCTCATTTCAAATACCATCTCATACCGGTGCACCTCTTAATAATTCACTTCTCGCTACCCATTTGTTCCGGAGTGCTCAAGATATCTCAATAGGCTCATCTCGTCATTCAAGATCCGTTCAACTTATTTTGAAGTTGTTATCTCATTCAAGTCGTTTAATTCAACCGGTGCTATCTCCTTTTCAAGCAATCGTTCTACGGTGTATCTTTTGAGTGGGCCCTAACCCACAGGTCTTTTCCCAGGATCTTATCTGGCTCTTCTTATTTTTCCGGAGCTTCTCAAATTCTTTTCTAAAGTTTGACGTAAGAATGATTTATCATCAGTCAAATGTCTTTCTCCAAGATCTTTCAAATTCTTTTCATCATTGGTTCAACTTTTCTATTCTTCTTTATTCTGGAGTGTCTCAACAATTCACGGTGGTGTTTTTCGTCGTCATTCTCAGATTTTGAAGACCGAAGAAGAGTTTTACCTCCATATCTTATTCGTTCTCTAACAGATTCGTGGTTCTAGTTCGAGGCCGTCCTCTCATAATTGTTTTGATTGTGAGAATTCTTTTCACCTAGCCGGAGCAATTCAAGAGTCTTCTCAGTTTGATTATCCGAAGTCCATCAATTCAGGTTTATTCATTCTCAGCTTTCAGTGATCATTCTCCAATCTTACCGGTGCTTCGTTCAAGTGATCTCTAATCACCTCGTGATCTCTTCGTTCTCATAGATCTAAATTCACTCAAGCATCTTCGTTCATTTGCAAATTCTTCTAGGTGTTTCGTTATCTTTTATTCGTTCATTTTCAATCCTTACGGTGGTTCGTTTAAGGTTTCTCTTCCTTCCTTATCATATCAATTCATTCGTTCTTTCCAAACCTACCGGTGGTTCACGGAAGACCTTTCTCAAGTTGGCTCTATATCTCTCTTAATCTTTTTCTACGAGTATAAGTAATATGTCAAATCCGTTGATTGTCATCAATTTAATTGGTGAAGGATAAGCATAATGTAATTCTTACTCTTGTTTTTCATCCAAGTGATTAATTCCTTATTCCGGAGGCTCGTCAAATTCCTGATTTCAATTGTTTCATCTTCTCTTTTTCCCGGAGTTCCAAGCTCTCTCATTTATCTCGTCGCAAAGCTTCATCTAAATCGTTACAAGGATTCACCTTGTGTTTTCAACTTCTCTTTCTTCTCGTTATCCTTTTGTTACCGGAGTTCTTCATGAAGGTTCTACATGATGGTTTCATCAAGGATTTAATTTCCTTCTCAAAGTGTTCATCAACATTCTTTTCTAAGGAGCTCAAGTATTCTTCTTTGTGTAATCCGGAGTGCAATTCTTTCTTCCATATCATTGGAGGTGGTATTATGTCATTCTTGATTATTTGAGTTCATGTTTCATGATTCACAAGTTGTTAAGAATGAGATATTTTAAATCCATCAATCTCTTTGTTGGAGTTATCTTGGGTTATAGTTCACCTAAAGCCTTCCCTAAGGTTTGTTGCTATTTATGGTGCTTATAAATGATCCAAGTTCTTCTGTTATCCTCCCGGTGAAATTAGTTTCTCGTCTTCTTGTTCATATCAATCCAACTTTTTTTCCCGTGAGTGGCAGGTTGTCACCTCATAATTTTGAGATGTATTCCATAAGACCATATCAAGCTTATTCTTTTCCTTGTTGGTTTTCCAACAACTCCGTTCTAGCATTTGTTGTAAGCATTCTCTCTCAAGATCTTGTTTCCCTTTGTTCATTCCAGTCCATTCTTATTTTTGTTCCGGAGGCATTGTATTGTTGCTCTCTTCAACCCATCTTCTTGTTTTGTCAGGATCGTGTTCTTTTCTTGTTTTATCCATTTAACCAAAGTGTTGTGTCCCCTTGCTCAAGCTCTTTCATTTTATCAAGTCTTTCATCTCTTTTCAACCGAGGTGTTACCCGAATCGGTTCTTTTCTTCCTCTTTCTTAACGGAGTGTTTTCAACTTTGTTCTTCTCCGTTGTTTTCTTTTCTCAAAATGGCTTAACCTTTCAAGGTTCTTTGGTTTCACTCGTTTGTCAAAGGAGCAACTTAGTTTTACCTCTTCTCTTCCTCTTCCGTTTTTCCTCCGGCGCCATTCTAGATCTCGGGACAAGATCCTCTCGTAGTGGTGGAGTGTTGTAACGCCCCGAGACGGATGTGCCATGTGTCTTCCAGTTATTCGCTGTTGTTGCCTGGTCATTGCTTGCGTGTCATGCATCTCATATCATGTCATCATGTGCATTTCATTTGCATATGTGTTCGTCTCATGCATCCGAGCATTTTCCGTGTTGTCCGTTTTGCAATTCGGCGCTCCTATGTCACCCGGTGTCCCTTTCTACCTCTTTTCATGTGCGGGTGTTAAACGTTTTCGGATTGGACCGAGACTTGTCATGTGGCCTTGGTTTACTACCGGTAGACCGCCTGTCAAGTTTCGTACCATTTGGACTTCGTTTGATACTCCAACGGTTAACCGAGGGACCGAAAAGGCCTTGTGTGTGTTGCAGCCCAACACCCCTCCAAAGTGTCCCAAAAACCCACCTAAACCCCCTCCGTCATCTAGATCGTTGGATCACGATCGCGTGGCCGAAAACCGCACCTCATTTGGACTCTCCTAGCTCCATCTACCTATAAATATGCCCTCCCCGTCCATTTTCGTGGACGAAACCCTAGCAAATCCCTCCCCGCGTCGCCGGCCATGTCCGCCCGGCGGCCGGACACGTCCAACCGTCCGCTGCAGCGAATCCCGTGCCACCATCTCGCCTCCACCGCCGTCCCACCGCCGCGGCCCGCCGCAGCCCACGGCTGGCCTGCCCCAGGCCGCGCCGGGCCCGAGCGCGCCTCGCCTCCCGCGATGCCGAGCGCCGCCGCCCGCGCTCGCCCGCGGCCGCGCTGCCCTCCGCCGCCTTCGCCGGCCATAGCTGCCGTCCGGCGCCACCTCCCCTTCCTGCCGGCGCGGCTCCGCCGCCCCACCGCCCTGAGCTCGCCTCGTCACCGTCCTATTCCGGATCCCGGCCGCCGCCAAGCCCGTCGGAGCTCCGCGCCTCGCCGGAGTCGGCACCGCTCGCCGGAGCTCGTGGAGCTCGCCGGAGATCCAACTCCGGCCGGATCGGGTCGCTAGGTGGAAGAGATCCACCAGCACCCCCAACCAAACACATCCTCGCCCGATCCGGATCTCATCGTCCCGGATTCCTCCGTCCCGTTGAATTTCCCCGAGAGGTCGAAATTCTTCTAAGTCCCCAGATTCCAGTAATTTTATGCATATTTCATCACATTATAACTCATCACCCGTTGCTCCGATTCGGGCATGTAGCATATCAAAATGTTCGCCTCAACGAGTACATCATTTCATCTCATTGCAGTATTTTAATTTGAGCTCATCTTGATGCCCGAAATGTTGTTGGAAAAGGGTTATGTGATGATTATGTCAGATCTGTTTCAGCAAATGGCCTTTTGTCATTTTTGCCATGATTAATGTGTGCATGCTATGATCCTGAGCTCTACATGTGTTTTCTAGAATGCCATGCGATATTTACAGGGGTGTATGCCTTGTATTTTTTGATCTTTATGGTGACTAGCACAAGCATGCAAAGTAGCTTACTCAACGATGCTGATTTCAGGGACTTAGAATTTCACTAAGTGCTTGTCCTGATATTGTTTTTATGCCATATGTTCATGTTGTTTCCTAGTGATCCGTGCCTCTTTTGAGGATGATCAGTAAGGATGTTTTGTTAATTTTGTGATGCTCTTTCCATCCTTGTCTTTGTTTGCATTTATGGAGCACCCTAGCTTGAGTCAATCAAGCTCTACTTTTGCTATAAAATGTTCCTCGCAGATTGTTAACATGTTTAGCGATTTTTCCGAGGATGTTGCTATTGATCCGTGCATGCTATGATGTTGTTCTTGCCATGCCTAGCGTCTATGCCATGTCTATTTGCTGGGTGTATGCTTAGTTTGTCATGCAATGCCTCGTAGTGAGTGCATCAAGCTCGTAAACATGCCTACGCGTTAACTGTTTTGCCATGCTCCCTTTTTTCACTAAGTCTGAATCTGTTTATGTTTTTGCTATGTTCACATGCTTGCAATTGTATTTTCTGATCCCTTTTGGCTCATGGTCACTAAGGGACTTTTGTTATATGTTTTGAGTAGCTTCATTCCATGCCTTCCTTTGCCATGATATATTCCTGTAGCATGTAGTTATCATGCTCTAAACATTGCTTCCTGATAATAAATTCCTGACATGATGTTAATTTCACTAAGTTTGAAACCTGTTATCTTTTGCACTTTTGCCATGCTTGTTTGAACCTGCTATTGAGTGAATTAGCCGTAGCTCAGTGTTCAGCTTTTGTCAAGCATCATGAGTGGATCCCTGCCATGTATTTTGTTTCCATGTTTGAGTGCTGTAGCATATTTATCTTGATGCATTTAGATGGCTACTTGCTGATTATCGCAGACCGGTGCCATATTTGTTTTGCTTGCCATTTCCAAACCGTGCATCCGATTCCGGTGATCTTTATATCGATTTCAACCGAAATCAACTCCTCTTTCCAGTGGCACTCTTGGTTTTCCAAGTTGAGTCCAGGTTCAATCATTCCTTTCCAAATCATGCATATGCATCACATACCGCATCCCGCATATCATGCCATGTTCATGTGTTGGTTGTTTACTATGTTGTGTGATTCTTTCCGGTGTTGCTTCTTCGGGTTGGTTCCGATAACGTCGCGTTTGTGAGGATCCGTTCGACTATGTCTGTTTGTCTTCTTCATGGACTCGTTCTTCTTCCTTGCAGGATTTCAGGCAAGATGACCATACCCTCGAAATCACTTCTATCTTTGCTTGCTAGATGCTCGCTCTTTTGCTATGCCTATGCTGCGATACCTACCACTTGCTTATCATGCCTCCCATATTGTTAAGCCAAGCCTCTAACCCACCTTGTCCTAGCAAACCGTTGTTTGGCTATGTTACCACTTTGCTCAGCCCCTCTTATAGCGTTGTTAGTTGCAGGTGAAGATTGGAGCTTGTTCCATGTTTGGAACATGGTTATTTTGTTGGTATATCACAATATCTCTTATTTAACTAATGCATCTATATACTTGGTAAATGGTGGAAGGCTCGGCCTTATGCCTGGTGTTTTGTTCCACTCTTGCCGCCCTAGTTTTTGTCATATCGGTGTTATGTTCCCGGATTTTGCGTTCCTTACACGCTTGGGTTATAATGGGAACCTCTTGACAGTTCGCCTTGAATAAAACTCCTCCAGCAAGGCCCAACATTGATTTTACCATTTGCCACCTAGCCTTTTTCTTTCCCTTGGGTAGGCCTGCCCAAGGGTCATATTTATTTAAACCCCCGGGCCAGTGCTCCTCTGAGTGTTGGTCCAACCTGTCAGCTGCCGGTGGCCACCAGGGGCAACTCTCGGCTGGCCTACCGGAACCTTGGGCAATCCGGTGTGCCCTGAGAATGACATATGTGCAGATCCTATCGGGATTAGTCGGCACATTCGGGTGGCTTTGCTGGACTTGTTTTACCATTGTCGAGGATGTCTTGTAACCGGGATGCTGAGTCTGATCGGATTGTCTTGGGAGAAGGAATATCCTTCGTTGACCGTGAGAGCTTGTGATGGGCTAAGTTGGGACACCCCTGGAGGGATTTGAACTTTTGAAAGCCGTGCCCGCGGTTATGGGCAGATGTGAATTTGTTAATGTCCGGTTGTAGAAAACATGAAGTTGATCTTAATTAAAATACATCAACCGTGTGTGTTATCGTGATGGTCTCTTCTCAGCGGAGTCCGGAAAGTGAACACGGTGTTGGAGTTATGCTTGATTGTAGGTTGTTCTAGGATCGCTTCTTGATCATAGTTTTTCTCGACCGTGCTTTGCCTTCTCTTCTCGCTCTCATTTGCGTATGTTAACCACCAAATATGCTAGTCGCTTGCTGCAGCTCCACCTCATACCTTTTACCCTACCTATAAGCTTAAATAGTCTTGATCGCGAGGGTGTGAGATTGCTGAGTCCTCGTGACTCACAGATACTTCCAAAACCAGTTTGCAGGTGCCGATGATACCGAGCAGGTGACGCAACCAAGCTCAAGGAGGAGCTCGATGAAGATCTTGTCCTTTGTGTTGTTTCGTTCTATTTGATCAGTAGTGGAGCCCAGTTGGGACGATATGTGTAGCATTTGGGGTAGTCTTCTTTTATTTTGTTTCCGTAGTTGGACCTTGAGTGTCTCTGGATGATGTAATGCTTTATTCCTGTATTGTGTGAAGTGGCGATTGTAAGCCAACTATGTATCTCTTTCTCTTATGTATTACATGGGTTGTGTGAAGATTACCTCACTTGCGACATTGCTTTCAATGCGGTTATGCCTCTAAGTCATGCTTCGACACATGGGAGATATAGCCGCATCGAGGGCGTTACAAACCCGTACTATCAAGAGGGAATCCACATTGGAAAGTGTTGGGGTGTCATTTCACATACACTTACCTCACCCCTCTCTTGCCTTCCTAAACTGTGAGAGAGAGCTCTTCCCTTTCTTTCCTACTACTTACTGTGGGCTCCAGCGGTTGTACCACTCTCTGGAGCGGTTGTACCGCTGGGTCTTGGCGCTGACCTGTTTTGTTCGAGCGGTTGTACCGCTGCTTCCGGGATGTGGTACCGCTAACATGCTCAGCAAAGACTAGGGCGGTTGTTCCGGCTAGGCACCACCCAAGTACCGGTCAGGCCTCTGTTTTGATGCGGTACTCGCGCGGTGGTGGCCCAGTTGGTCCGGTCGTACCGGTACCACCGATGTCCGGAGCGGTTCTACCGCTCAGGACTTAGTCGCCTAAGCGCTCAAGGCCATGCGGTTGCACGGGCCCGGTACCGCTCGACTACCGCACTCAGGGGTGCCTCCCTTCTGTTCCTATGCGGTGGTTGAGCGGTGGCTGGGTGGTTGGTCCGGTTGTTCTTCTCAACCGGTACTACCGCATGGTCGCCCGGTTGTACCACCTGGTAGGGTTCTGCACGTAATCTGTGAGTCCCGGTTGTACCGGTACCAGGAGTGGTTGTACCGCTGCAGTACTGAGAACACAGTAACAGTTGGATTTTTAGGGTTGCTATATAAGGGTGCTTCTTCCACCTACCACATTCACCTCTTACCTCTCTCTTTCCACCATTAATACTACTCAAGCTCTCTTTGCCCGATCTCTCTCTCTAGCCACTCAAACTTGTTGATTTGCTAGAGATTGAAGGAGGAGACCTAGATCTACACTTCCACCAGAGGATATTTGCTTCCCCCATACTCTCTTGTGTGGATTTTGTTACTCTTGGGTGCTTTGTGCACCCTAGACGGTTGAGGTCAACTCAGAGCCATATTCCATTGTGATGAAGCTTTGTGGTTTCGTTGGGAGCCTCCAATTAAGTTGTGGAGTTTGCCCCAACCTTGTTTGTAAAGGTTCGGACGCCGCCTCCAAGGGCACCAATAGTGGAATCATGGCATCTCGCATTGTGTGAGGGCGTGAGGAGAATACGCTGGCCCTAGTGGCTTCTTGGGGAGCATTGTGCCTCCACACCGCTCTAACGGAGACGTACTTCCCTTCAAAAGGAAGGAACTTTGGTAACACATCCTCATCTTCACCGAGTCCACTCTTGGTTATCTCTTACTGAGGGAGTCCTGGATTAGGGGGTGTTCGGGTAGCCGGACTATACCTTCAGTCGGACTCCTGGACTATGAAGATACAAGATTGAAGACTTCGTCCCGTGTCTGGATGGGACTTTCCTTGGCGTGGAAGGCAAGCTTGGCGATGCGGATATTCAAGATCTCCTACCATTGTAACCGACTCTATGTAACCCTAACCCTATCCAGTGTCTATATAAACCGGAGGGTTGTAGTCCATAGGCAATCAACTCCATATACAACAATCATACCATAGGCTAGCTTCTAGGGTTTAGCCTCCTTGATCTCGTGGTAGATCTACTCTTGTACTACCCATATCATCAATATTAATCAAGCAGGACGTAGGGTTTTACCTCCATCAAGAGGGCCCGAACCTGGGTAAAACATCGTGTTCCCTGCCTCCTGTTACCATCCGGCCTAGACGCACAGTTCGGGACCCACTACCCAAGATCCGCCGGTTTTGACACCGACATTGGTGCTTTCATTGAGAGTTCCTCTGTGTCATCGCCTTTAGGCCCGATGGCTCCTTTGATCATCAACAACGATATGGTCCAGGGTGAGACTTTTCTCCCCGGACAGATCTTCGTCTTCGGCGGCTTCGCTCTGCGGGCCAATTCGCTCGGCC
This sequence comes from Triticum aestivum, assembly GCF_018294505.1. Classification (NCBI taxonomy): domain Eukaryota; kingdom Viridiplantae; phylum Streptophyta; class Magnoliopsida; order Poales; family Poaceae; genus Triticum; species Triticum aestivum. Next base: position 569,643,872 of record NC_057803.1, on the reverse strand, counting down.
ACCGGAGCAGATCGAAAGCTACGCCCCTGGCCATCAAGTCAGGTTTGGAAGCTTAAACTACATGGCTGACATCCGCGGAGACTTGATCTTCGACGGGTTCGAGCCACAGCCAAGCGCGCTGTACTATCTCAAGGGGCATGATCTAGCTCTGCCTCCGGACAGTGTCCTGGAGGCCGCACACGCATCGGTTCCGACCCCCAACTCGGAGCCTATTGCGTCAATCGAGGATGAGCGGTTGGACGTCACCTTGGGGGCTTCGATCTCAAAGGCGATCGAGCCAAACGCTAGCCCCGCACTCTGCATGATCCGTGACTCCGAGGATCCGGACTCCTTTCCGAACTCCGAACCCCCCATGCCCCTGCCGATCGAATCCGATCGGGCGCTGATAATGAAGTTCACCGCTGTAGACATCTTTCAGCACTCGCCTTGTGGCGATATCCTGAACTCTCTCAAGTCTCTCTCCTTATCAGGAGACCCTGGCCGAACTATGGTCAGCGAGGATGGGATACAGACGATGAAGAAATTCAAAGCCCACCCACCACCCACTTGGTATCCACTGTCGACAATTTAAACGACGTGCTCAACTTCAACTCCGGAGACATCGACAGCATGGATGACGATGCAGGAGATACCGATGAACCAACGCCCATAGGGCATTGGACAGCCACCTCATCTCACGATGTGTACATGGTGGATACCCCTAAAGGAAGCGACAACGAGGAAAAAGGGGATGGGACGGGAGATCGAGCCCCCGAAAAGCAATCAAAGCATCAGCGTAAACACCGACCCAAGCCCCGCCTCGACAAAAACCCAGCCATAGAGCAGGATGAGCCAGTAGACGACGAGCAGGCCTTAGAGCAACCGTCCAAACAGGGCAACACGGATAGAGAAACCGAACATCCCTCCTCCGGCGAAAACGGCATTCCGGACGACCTCATGCCGAATAAACCTATGGAGCAGAAGAATCTCCACGAGAGGCTCGTTGCAACTGCACGCAGCCTAAAAAAGCAGAAGCGGAAGCTAAAAACAGAGGAAGATGCACTCCGGATTAGAAGGAGCAAAGTAATCAATACCGCAGATAAATACGGCGACAATCGCCGCACTAAAAGCTATCCGAAAAGAAAGCTACTGCCTGAATTCGACGAAGAGGCCCTAGAGCCCTCGCATTCAAAAAATGAGAAAGCCACACGGTCGGATAGACGACCCCATAAAGCGGCAAGCGGCGCCGCACCTAAGTCGGCATGCGACCCACTTAAGGATTCGCATCATGGCCCAGTCAGGTCCATTTATGGGCCAAGAAAGCAAGCTCTCGTAAGCAATGCTATGAAGCCATCATCAGAATCCGGCACACCCAAATACAGGGGCGCCGCACACCCCCTATGTTTCACCGATGAGGTCCTGGACTATGAATTCCCAGAGGGATTCAAACCCGTAAACATAGAGGCATATGATGGAACAACAGACACTAGAGTTTGGATCGAGGATTATATCCTCCACATACACATGGCTAGAGGAGATGATCTCCACGCCATAAAATATTTACCCCTTAAGCTTAAAGGGCCAGCCCGGCATTGGCTTAAAAGCCTTCCCAAAAACACAAATGGAAGCTGGGAAGAGCTCGAGGATGCTTTCCGAGCAAACTTTCAAGGGACCTATGTCTGCCCTCCGGATGCAGACGATCTTAGTCACATAACTCAACAACCCGGAGAATCAGCTCGGCAGTTCTGGAATAGATTCCTCACTAAAAAGAATCAGATAGTCGACTGTCCGGACGCCGAAGCCTTAGCAGCTTTCAGGCATAACGTCCGAGACGAATGGCTCGCCAGACACCTCGGCCAAGAAAAGCCAAGAACAATGGCCGCACTAACAAGCCTCATGACCCGCTTTTGTGCAGGGGAGGACAGCTGGTTGGCAAGGTGCAGCCCCAGCGACCCAAGTACATCCGAAACTAGGGATGGAAACGGAAAACCGCGACGCAACAAGGACCGTCGCTGGACTAAGGACAAAAGTATGAAGAGCACGGCAGTCAATGCCGGATTCAAAGGCTCACGACAAAATCAGGAAAAATCGCCCCCCCCCCAAGGATAACAGGGACGATCCATCCAACCTAAATAAAATCCTGGACAGGATATGTCAGATACATAGTACTCCCGGGAAGCCTGCTAACCATACCGACAGAGACTGTTGGGTTTTCAAACAATCCGGCAGACTCAATGCCGAACACAAGGGGCTCGACACACCAAGCGAAGACGAGGACGAACCCCAAAAGCAGAGCACCAGGAAACAAAAGAACTTCCCACAAGAAGTAAAAACAGTGAACTCACTTCACATAAGAAAACGTGCGGCGCCCGTAAAGGTACGCACCACACGGCCCATCCCCAAAGGGTCCTGCCACTGGTTGTCAAAACCGATCATCTTCGATCAGCTAGATTATTCTAGAAATATCAAGAATGTAGGCTGGACTGCCTTGATACTCGATCCAATAATTGGCGGACTCCAGTTTTCAAATGTCCTTATGGACGGCGGCAGTGGACTAAACCTGATATATCAGGATACAATCCAGCACATGGGGATAAACCCAGCAAGAATCCGCCGCAGCAAAACCTCCTTTCAAGGGGTAATACCTAGTACGGACACCCATTGTATGGGGTTTCTCCGGCTCGAAGTCATATTCGGCTTTGCCGATAAACTCCGCCGCGAAAAGCTGACCTTCCATATCGTCCAGTTCTCAAGTCGCTATCAAGCACTACTGGGACGCGAAGCTTTCGCTCGCTTTAACGCAATACCGCATTATGCATCTCTTACGCTTAAGATGCCCGGTCCATGTGGCATCATCTCTTTGAAGGGGAAGCAGTAAAGTGCGCCTCCCCAAGCGGAGGACTGTGCGGCCGCTTTGACAGCCCCACAGCAAAATGGCCTCACCGGCCAAAAAACTTCGAAATAGGTCATTCAAGACCACGAACACGGATAGACGAGTTTGGTGCAAAATCATCATTGATGCAGGCCTAGAGGCCATATACCCCCGCACTAGGGGCTCCATGCATATACAATAAGAGACAATAAAGCTCAATCTTATATATTTTACTTTATACTTTGTTTATTTTAAACTTTTTTGGCATGACCCGTTTTCAACTCAGTTCCTCTCTTTTACAGATGAACGTCGCGCAGCGCCCGTCCAGGATACGGCACAACGGAGACACAGGCGCAGACGTGCAGTAGGGACCCGTCCTAAAGGATTCTTTTTAGATTAAGACCCTGCGTAAACCTTTTTTACTGTCTCTTGTTGCTACACATCCCCTGGTTTTTTCTTTCTGATATAACCAAGGAGGAGGCTGGCGTCTTGGCATGTGGCCACGTCAGAATTTTTGCACGTACCTGGACACTAGGGGCTTTTTTAATAAAGAGTGTTGTTTCGCCCGCACTCATAAAGACCGAACACCTTAGGGACTGTTCGGCGTCGCGAGTTTTGGCATTATATGCATCAGCTCCGAATCATGTCCTTGGTCAAATGTTGGGTTGCCCGGCTCCTGAGTTTGGCTACCTTACGTTCCGCTCTATCGGCTAAGGTAGCACCAGGAGAACTACTACGATTGCGCCCCGGTTCGGCCGGGCGAGCACCTTAGTAGAGAAAGCCGAAAACTGACTGTCATGATGTAGCGTGAGACTGGTCAGCCACTCGATGACCTATCGGAATCTATTGGATTCCTCCGCTTTAACAAAGGGCTGCTTCCCGGTCAGGCACATACGCGCCCCGAACTCGGACGAGCGCAGTTGCCACCAAGGGGCTACCTAAATAGTCTCACTTTCAAACTCCTATGGTTAAGTGAAAGTGTTAAAGCATTATAGTCCGGTTGCCTGGCCCGCTGCGCTATCACCTCCTTTGTAGGACCAAGACGTTGGGTTAAGTGTGAAAATGCGTCTTTTGCGAGCACCCCCGCACTATGTGCGTGGGGGCTGAAGCCAACGACTGCCATCTTTCAGATTTTGTATATATATATATATCTTAAAACGACCGCACAGGAGGTGTTCCCAATACATGAAGGCACAAGTATAAAAAAGGCCACTACAGTTTATCAAAATATTACTTTATAATTACATATGCTATCATAACATAGCATCTTTCGGGCACTGCGTCTCTATTAGATGAGCGCCTTCAAGAACTTCCTGAAAATAGTGCTCGGAGGGTACTCGGCTTTTGTCCGAATCTCGAGACGCAACAACGGTGGTCTCCATCTCTGCCCAGTATGTCTTAACACGGGCAAGAGCCATCCTAGCGCCCTCTATGCATGCTGACCTCTTCATTGCATTTATACGCGGCACCGCGTCAAGGAATTGCTGCACTAAGCTAAAATAACTCTTCGGCTCCGATCTCCCCGGCCACAGGTGACCCATGACGTACTTCATGGCGAGTCCAGACAACCTATTCAGTTCGGCCCATTGAGCCAAATGATCATCCACTGCCAGTGGACGCTCTGGATTGTGAAACTGCGACCAGAAAAGCTTTTCCACTTCGCGATCTTTCTGATCTCGAAAGTGTTCGGTCGCATCAGCAGCACTCGCTGCCAAGTCCAGATAGGTATCCTCCACACTCCACATTCGGTCCAACGGAGCAAACTTCAGATCGCCAAATTTCCTTCGCAGCATAAAGGGCTTTCCAGCCACAATCTATTCGGCCTGACGCAGCTCCTCCTTCGCAGCTCTCATCGTAGAGCGCGCGTCCTTGGCATTGGTAACGGCCTTCTCTAAGTCCGTATGTTTCGCCTGGTCTTCTTTTTCAAGAAGTATGCAACGGTCTGTAGCGCTTTTTAACTTTTCGGCCATCTCGGCCATTTCTTCCTTGCTTCGGCAATGAGCAGCCTGTTCGGCTCTCATCTCTTCAAGGGCTTTCCTGGTGGCCGCATCACTTTCACTGGCTTGTTCTTTAGCTCGGGCAAGTTCTGCCCTAAGACTCTCCACGGCGGCCGCACCATCTGCGTCAAGCACACACATCGTAAGACACAGGCATAAAACTGTTCTTACCTGATGCCGCCCAAGGAATTACATACCTTGAGCCTCATCAAGCCGCTTATTGACAAGCGTGATGTCGGCATTTGCCACGTCCAATTGCCGCTTTAGTTTGGCAAAATCGTTAGTTTGGCTCGATTCCGGACACCCTGCCGCCTACATTCAAAGGCGACATCTTAGACCTGGGATTATGATCCTCCGCGTGCCGTCATTTCTTGACGACGCGCAGAGTCTCAGGGGCTACTATCTACACAGGGCGCATCTTATTCATGCGCAACTGACAAAAGTATACATTATCTAATGTACCTCGAAACCAGTCAGTAAACTTTTGACGGCCTCATATAATCCGCTCTCTACGGATGAAATCCTTTCAATCACCGTGCCCATCAATGCGCGGTGCTCCTCTGAGATAGAAGCTCGCCCCAGCAGAATCTTTAGCTCCTCCGGCCAAGCACCAGACGGTGCCGGGCTCGTCCCATGACCTCTTTCGAAGGCCGGACGCGGAGAACCTCGGGGGGCCGCATAGCCACCTTCCGCCCCTGCCGGATTTGGAGAAACCCTCCGCAATGACACCTCAGGGTCGCCTGCCTCGCTAGGCGGCACGGCAGGGGGAGGCGTCCCGCTCTCCATCATCTCCGGAAGGAGATCCCCCGAAGACGAGCTCTGCTGAGAAGGGCTGAGGTCCGAGCTACAAGGTAAAGGTTTGGTTAATCTTCTCAGATATAAATCAAGGATTTCCCTCATCCCTCAAAAGGAAAATCTTTTCTCCACTTACGGCTCGCTGGAGGGCTGATCCCCTTGAGGGTGTAGTCCGGCCGGGGAACTCCCCGGCGTCTGACCCTCTGACGAGGATTTTCTCCCCCGCTTCGAGACCATGGTTTCCGGGTCGTCAGAGGCGGCTTTCTTCTTCCCCTTAGGAGGGGAATTGTTGGTTACTCCCTTCGGAGCAGCCTCCTTTGAGGAGGCCATAGCTTCCTTGTCCTCCCCCTCCAAAGGCATTATCTCCAGCATCCTGGCCAGCATGAGATCCGGCCTGGTTTCAGTAAGGGGAGCCGGACACCTGATCAGCTTTGCCTTCGCTATCCACTCCTATTTAAAAGGATGGCTCTTTTAGGGGAAAGTTTATGACAATTATACGGATAGAAGGTCCGGGCACAAGGTTGCTTACTTGAGTATCCGGGCGATTGCAGCTTAGGCCTGCGTCCTTGGTTAAATCCGGACACATCTCTTGTGATCCGAAGAATAGTCTATACATCTCCGCGGGCGTTGCGCCCATAAAGTTCTGGAGAGCTCGCGGCCCCTCTGGATTAAACTCCCACAGGCGAAGGGGGCGACGTTTGCCGGGCAATATTCGGCGAATCAGCATGACCTGCGTCACCTTGACCAAGCTGAGGTCTCCTTCCAAGAGATCCTTAATTCGGCCCTGTAACAAGGGCACGTCTTTGGGCAAACCCCAATCTAACCCTCTGTTAACCCATGACGCTAGCCGTGGTGGGGGTCCCGAGCGAAAGGCAGGAAGCGCCACCCACTTGGTGCTCCGGGGAGCGGTGATATAAAACCACTCTCGTTGCCACAAGCCTAGCTCCTCTTGAAAAGAGCCCTCGGGCCATGGAGCATCAGCATTTTTGCTTATAACAGCGCCTCCGCACTCTGCGTGACGTCCCTTGATCATCTTCGGCTCCACTTTGAAAGTCTTGAGCCATAATCCGAAGTGAGGGGTAACACAGAGGAACGCTTCGCATACAACGATAAATGAGGAGATATGGAGGATGGACTCCGGAGCTAAGTCGTGGAATTCCAGCCCGTAATAAAACAGCAGTCCCCTCACAAAGGGATCCATCGGGAAGCCTAACCCCCAAAGGAAGTGAGACACGAACACTACGCTCTCACCGGGCTGGGGACTGGGGATAGCCTGCCTTTGAGCAGGCAACCTGTGTGAAATTTCGGTGGTCAAGAACTTAGCCTCTCTCAACTTTAGCACGTCCTCCTCCGTGATGGAGGAGGGCATCCATCGGCCTTAAAGGTCAGAACCAGACATCGTCGAAGGTCTGAGGCGCCCAGAATCTGGAGCCTAGGGTGTTAGAACTCGAGGCGACGGGCGAACTTGTTTTGGGATTGGAGAAAAGGAGTAAGGCCCTGGTCTCTTTATAAGAGGTTGAATACCAGGAGCCCTCCCCGTAACCGTTTGGGACTCGCCTTTAATCGAGAAAACATGCTAACGGGCACGATTGGGTTACCCACGTCCGTATTGATGAGAATCCCGTAAAAGGGGGGTACACGATCTCTGCTTTGACAAGACGTGCCAAGGAAACCGCCTCGCAAAACACGCTGAGGTGGAAAAGTGAAAACGATTCGGGTGAAGGACTTGGCTGTAGTGTGTTGACGCACTGCAGAATATGTCAGCAGATTTGATTTGTGTTAATATTATTCTCTCTATGGCAATATGTGGAAGCTTATTTTGCAGAGCCGGACACTACTCTTGGTGTTTACAATCTTCTATGAAGGACTTGGAGGAGGAACCCGCCTTGCAATGCCGAAGACAATTTGCGCGCCGGACTCATCGTCATTGAAGCCTGGTTCAGGGGCTACTGAGGGAGTCCTGGATTAGGGGGTGTTCGGGTAGCCGGACTCCTGGACTATGAAGATACAAGATTGAAGACTTCGTCCCATGTCTGGATGGGACTTTCCTTGGCGTGGAAGGCAAGCTTGGCGATGCGGATATTCAAGATCTCCTACCATTGTAACCGACTCTATGTAACCCTAACCCTATCCGGTGTCTATATAAACCGGAGGGTTGTAGTCTGTAGGCAATCAACTCCATATACAACAATCGTACCATAGGCTAGCTTCTAGGGTTTAGCCTCCTTGATCTCGTGGTAGATCTACTCTTGTACTACCCATATCATCAATATTAATCAAGCAGGACGTAGGGTTTTACCTCCATCAAGAGGGCCCGAACCTGGGTAAAACATCATGTTCTGTGCCTCCTGTTACCATCCGGCCTAGACGCACAGTTCGGGACCCACTACCCGAGATCCGCCGGTTTTGACACCGATACTTACCTTTACTTGTGCTAGCTTATTAGTGTTACTTCTCTTGCTTGCTTGCTTGCTCGTTCTTGTTGCATCATATAGGTTGCTCACCTAGTTGCACATCTAGACAACCTACTTTGTTGCAAAGTTTAATTTGGTAAAGAAACAAAAAAATTGGTAGTTGCCTATTCACCCCCCCCCCCTAGTCAACCATATCGGTCCTTTCAATTGGTATCAGAGCCTCGTCTCTTTACTAAGGACTTTACCATCCGAAGAGTATGGTTGATACCATAGACTGTGTGGAGGAACACTCCGGTGTGAATCCGATCTCGTCTACGGGCGATGGGGAAACCTCGGTCTCTCGTGAGGAGTTCAATGTGGCCTTAGAGATATTGAAAACCTCCATGACAACCGAGGTTCAAAGCATGTTTAATAAATTCAATGAAGGGCTTAAACTATCCACCACACCTTTGAAAGTGGGTGATCCCACCAACAAGGTGACGGATGCTATCTCCGACAAGGGGGAAGCTAGTAGTGAAAAGGCTCCTTCTTCTAGTGGTAAAAATGGCATCGGCATCTTTGCCCATGTGGAACCGCCACTTGTGTATGGTGGACCGATTCCTTCCACTCATTTGAATCATGCCAGTCCTCCCCCTAAGATTGTGAAAATGAGGACTTTGATTCTTGGGTCTATCACTTTAAGCGTCATTTAAATCATGTGAACACTAATCTTTGGAGAATCATTGAAGAAGGTTTCCATCCGCATGATCCAAGCAACTTCACTCCTCGAGAAGCCGCGGATAATCAATTCAATGAGCATGCTCTCTTCATCGTTCAAGATGCAATTCCACCCGAAGATCTTCCTCATCTTCGGCCCTTCGCCTTGGACAAGGATGCATGGCTTTGTGTTGTCTCTCTCTACCGGGGAAGAGCAAGCATCCAACGCTCCAACTATGAAGTAGTGCAAGATGAAGTCGTTGAGTTTGCAATGAAAGAAGATGAAGAACCTCGTAAGCTTTATCAGAGAGTAACAAAACTCGCGGTCTCACTCCGAGATCATGGGAGCAAGGACACGGATGACAATTGGATCAAGCGCAAATTCCTCAAGGCAATGATGTCGTACCACAAGGCCATGTCCTCCGTCATTCGTCAAAGGTCGGACTTCCACATTTTGACCTCAGGTGAAGTGTTGGATGAGTTTGTGGCTATGAACATCTTAGACAAGACCGCCGACAATGCGGTGCTTCATTCTCAAAGGTCAAGGAAGCCCAACCTTGCATTGAAGGCCAAGGTTTTTGTTGAAGAAGAAGAAGAAGAGGAACAAGAGGAAAGCAACCCCGAATATACAAAGTATGCCTATCATGAACACATGGCACTTGCTTCAAGGCAATTCTGGAGCAAGAAAAACTCAAGGCCAAACTTTAACAAGAACAACTCAAGTGGCACGAAGAGCAAGCGATGTGTGAGGACATGCTACAATTGTGGCAATGTGAGTCACTTTGTTGCGAGTGCCCGTAAGAGAAGAGGGAAGACAATGGTGGCAAGCTCATTCGAAAAGACAAAGCAAAGTCTTTCCCCAACAAGAGCAACTTCACCAAGAAAACCCCTCATAAGGCGTTGGTGGTTCAAGAAGAGTACCATGAGGATGATGATGATGATGAAGATGGTGAGTCGGTTGCCATGGCCTCCGTTGCCATTGCAAAAACTCCAAGGATATCTCTCTTCGACTCACCCAATGAGAACATCACCGCCAAGTGCCTCATATGGCTAAAGCCACCAACAAGGTAACCCCCAACATCAAAGCTACCATCATTAATAACCCTTCCTTGACGGATTGCATTGATGAATGTGAGGGACCTAATGTGGAGGAAAATGAGTTTGAGTCCTTTATGGGTAAACTCAAGGGTAAAACCAAGAAGCATTTTGTTGCTCTCTTGGAACAACTTGGTGAAGCCAATGACGTGATCGAGGCTCACGAAGATACTATCTCCAAAATGGAGGGGCATAGTCGTGACTATGCCGATGAGATTTCGGATCTTTCCAATGCTCTTGAGGAAGAGCGTGGTCTTCGTTTGGCTCTTGAGGAGTCACACAACATTGATCATGCTAGGTTAAAGAAAGATTTGGATCATGCTCTCGTTGTTTCTCATGTGCTAAACTCCGAGAAGGCCAAACTTGGGGTTGATCTTGCTAGACACAAAGAGGAGTTTGATCTACTTGACAAGGCTCACAAGGTCTTGAAGGGTTGTCATGCTAGCCTCAAAGATTCTCATGATCAACTTCAAGTAAAGCTAACCAAGGAGAAAGCCATTTTTCCTCGTACAATGTTAATTGATAACGCAAATGCTACTAACCCGTGTTGTGAGCATGTGCATCTTGTTGAGGAGAACGCTGAGCTAAAGGTGTAACTTGAGAAAGGTCTTGTGTCTTGCATACAAGGCAAGAAGAACCTCAACGACCTTTTGACCAACCAAAAGGGAGTTGTGGCCAAGGAAGGGATTGGGTACGTGCCCAAGTCCAAGAACAAGAACAAGAATGACAAGAACAAACGACCTCCTCCTCTCAAGCAAACTTTTGTGAAGGAGGGAGAGGGTGCTTCCAAGGAGAATAAGAACAATGCGAAGGGTGGCGGTGTCAAGAAGGGCGATGTCACCCCTCCCAACAAAGCCGGCGATTTTAATCCTTCTTATGTGTTATGCCGTGCTAGTGATGGGCATGTTTATGCCAAATTTGTTGGTTCTCCTCATGAGTATATTGAATGGTCTATTTGGGTTCCTAAGACCCTTGTTACTAACATCAAAGGGCCCATTACAAAATGGGTACCTAAAACCAAGCATTGATCTCTTATAGGTGTTTGCTTCCGGAGGGGGATCATGGTTGCTCGATAGTGGAGCTACTAATCATATGACCGGAAGCAAGGACTTGGTGGTGGACGTGCAAAAGATTCCATCCATGCCCACCAACGTCGAGTGGGGTGACGCCTCGTCTTCTAAGGTATTGGGACTCGGCAAAGTTGTCATTTCTCATGATCTTACGATCGAGAAGGTCATGCTTGTTGAGTCCCTTGCATATAATTTACTTTCCGTTCGCCAACTAGCACTCACGGGCTTTGCCACTTTCTTTGATGTTGATACCGTGGCCCTCTTGTGGAGCAAGACTCTTAAAGTAGCCTTTGTTGGGCATGTCGAGAACGGTCTCTATGTGATTAACTTTTCGGAGCGACCCACTAAGACCGCGACATGCCTAATGGCTAAAGTTGACGTGGTATGGCTTTGGCATCGCCGTTTAGCCCACGTCAATATGAGATCTTTGCAAAGTCTTCTCAAGGGGGGTCATGTCCGTGGACTAACAAATGTTAGTTTTGCCAAAGATCGTGCTTGCATCGAAAGAAATCTACATGAGAAGGCTCACCCTCCCACGACTATCATCTACTCAAAGAAGCCTTTGGAGATCCTTCATTTGGATCTCTTCGGGCCTCCATCCTTTGATAGTCTTGGCGGAACAAAGTATTGCTTGGTGATTGTGGATGACTATTCAAGATACACTTTGGGTATATTTCTTCAAGAGGACAAGCGAGACCCACCAAACCGTCATCAACTTTGCAAATGAAGCTCAACGACAACACAATACAAAGATCTTGACTATAAGAAGTGACAACGGCTCCGAGTTCAAGAACTACACCTTGGATGAGTTTTTGAGTGATGAGGGAATTAAGAATCAATATTCCGCACCTTATACCCCTCAACAAAATGGTGTAGCAGAGAGGAAGAACCGGACGTTGATGGATGCGGCAAGGACCATGATGGTGGAGTTGGAGTCTCCCTATAACTTTTGGGTCGAAGCCATCAACACCGCATGTCATGCATCTAATCGGCTCTACCTCCGCAAAGGCTTGAACAAGACTCCATATGAGATACTCACTGGTAACAAGCCCAACCTCAAGTACTTCTGGGTATTCGCGCGTAAGTGTTTCATTCTCAAGAAAGGTGTCCGTTTGTCTAAATTTGAGGCTAGAGCTTATGAGGGCATATTTGTTGGTTATGCTACAAACTCTCATGCTTACCGTGTTCTCAATAAGTCCACGGGACTTATTGAGGAAACATGTAATGTGGAGTTTGATGAGAATAACGGCTCCCAAGTGGAGCAAAGTGGTACTTGTGATGTAGGTGATGAAATTCCTCCCCAAGCCATAAGAAGAATGGGTGTTGGTCATATCCTACCCATTGAGGAACCCCTTGTGGCTGAAGGAGAAGGACAATGTTCCAGTCAAGTGGAACCTTCACCAACCCAAGACCCTGATATGTCTCCAACGTATCTATAATTTTTGATTGCTCCATGCTATATTATCTATTGTTTTGAATGTTTATGGGCTTTATTATACACTTTTATATCATTTTTGGGACTAACCTATTAACCCAGAGCCCAGTGCCAGTTTCTATTTTTTTACCCTGTTTTAGGGTTTCGAAGAAAAGGAAAATCAAACGGAGTCCAATTGACCTGAAACTTCACGGAACTCATTTTTGGAAGGAAAGAAGCCCAGAAGACTTGGAGTGCACGTCGGGGGATCTGTGAGGAGGTCCCCTCATGAGCCCCTCGTGGTCCCCCTGACGTACTTCTTCCGCCTATATAACTCCACGTACCCTAAAACTTCCAGAACGCATAATAGATCGGGAGTTCCGCCGCCAGAAGCCTCCGTAGCCACCGAAAATCAATCTAGACCCATTCTCGCACCCTGCCGGAGGGGGCAATCCTTCTCCGGTGGCCATCTTCATCATCCCGGTGCTCTCCATGACAAGGAGGGAGTAGTTCTCCCTCAGGGCTAAGGGTATGTACCAGTAGCTATGTGTTTGATCTCTCTCTCTCTCGTGTTCTTGAGATGATACGATCTTCATGTATCGCGAGCTTTCTATTATAGTTGGATCTGATGTTTCTTCCCCCCCTCCACTCTCTTGTAATGAATTGAGTTTCCCCTTTGAAGTAATCTTATCGGATTGAGTCTTTAAAGATTTGAGAACACTTGATGTATGTCTTGCCGTGGATATCTGTGGTGACAATGGGATATCATGTGATTTACTTGATGTATGTTTTGGTGATCAACTTGCGGGTTCCGCCCATGAACCTATGCATAGGGGTTGCCACACGTTTTCGTCGTGATTCTCTGGTAGAAACTTTGGGGCACTCTTTGAGGTTCTATGTGTTGGTTGAATAGATGAATCTGAGATTGTGTGACGCATATCATATAATCATGCCCACGGATACTTGAGGTGACATTGGAGTATCTAGGTGACATTAGGGTTTTGATTGATTTGTGTCTTAAGGTGTTATTCTAGTACGAACTCTAGGGCTGTTTGTGACACTTATAGTAATAGCCCAACGGATTGATTGGAAAGAATAACTTTGAGGTGGTTTCGTACCCTACCATAATCTCTTCGTTCGTTCTCTGCTATTAGTGACTTTGGAGTGACTCTTTGTTGCATGTTGAGGGATAGTTATGTGATCCAATTATGTTAGTATTGTTGAGAGGACTTACACTAGTGAAAGTATGAACCCTAGGCCTTGTTTCCACACATTGCAATACCGTTTACGCTCACTTTTATCATTAGTTACCTTGCTGTTTTTATATTTTCAGATTACAAATACCTTTATCTACTATTCATATACCACTTGTTTCACCATCTCTTCGCCGAACTAGTGCACCTATACAATTTACCATTGTATTGGATGTGTTGGGGACACAAGAGACTCTTTATTATTTGGTTGCAGGGTTGCTTGAGAGAGACCATCTTCATCCTACGCCTCCTATGGATTGATAAACCTTAGGTCATCCACTTGAGGGAAATTTGCTACTGTCCTACAAACCTCTGCACTTGGAGGCCCAACAACGTCTACAAGAGGAAGGTTGTGTAGTAGACATCAAGCTCTTTTCTGGCGCCGTTGCCGGGGAGGTTAGCGCTGGAAGGTATATCTTTAGATCTTGCAATCGAGTCTTTTACTTTCTTGTTTTATCACTAGTTTAGTTTATAAAAGAAAACTAAAAAATGGAATTGAGTTTGTCTCATACGCTTCATCTTTTTAATATCTTTCATGAGTATGATGGAAAGGATAATTGTGCTCAAGTGCTAGAAGAAGAAATCTATAAAATGTTTGGCACTAAATATTTGAATGATGAGCATGATTGCAATGTTGTTAGTATGAATTCCTTGAATATCCATGATGCTAATGATATGCAAAGCCACAAGCTTGGGGAAGCTATGTTTGATGAAGATGATATTTTTTGTCCCCCAAGTTTTGATAAGCAAATTTACTATGATGAAAGCATGCCTCCTATCTATGATGATTATATGATGACTTGTATGCTATAAATAATAATGATATCCATGAAACTTGTCATCATGATTTTAGTTTTCAATTGGATTATGCCTCACATGATAATTATTTTGTTGAGTTTGCTCCCACTATTATTCATGAGAAGAATTTTGCTTGTGTGGAGAGTAGTAAATTTTCTATGTTTGTAGATCATGAAAAGAATGCTTTAAGTGCTGGTTATATTGTTGAATTCATTCATGATAAGGGAGGAATATATGCTTGTAGGAATTGCAATAATATCAAGTTTCCTCTCTATGTGCTTAAAATCTTGAAGTTATGCTTGTTTTGCCTTCCTATGCTAGTTGATTATTGTTCCCATAAGTTGTTTGCTCACAAAATCCCTATGCATAGGAAGTATGTTAGACTTAAATGTGCTAGTCATATTCTTCATGATGCTCTTTTTATGTTACAATTCTTATCTTTTATGTGAGCATCATTGAAATCATCATGCCTAGCTAGGGGCATTAAACGATAGCGCTTGTTGGGAGGCAATCCAATTTTATTTTAGTTCGTTGCTTTTTGTTCCTGTTTAGTAATAAATAATTCATCTAGCCTCTGTTTAGATGTGGTTTTATGTGTTTAATTAGTGTTTGTGCCAAGTAGAACCTTTGGGAAGACATGGGGAAAGTCTTGTTGATCATGCTGTCAAAAACAGAAACTTTAGCGCTCACGAGAATTTCTGCCAATTTTATTTGGAGAGTGCTATTTAGTTAATTCTTTTTGAAGATGATTAATAGATAAATTCCTCAGGTCCAGCAATTTATTTCAGAATTTTATGAGTTCCAGAAGTACACGTTTGATCCAGATTACTACAGACTGTTCTGTTTTTGACAAATTCTGTTTTCGATGTGTTGTTTGCTTATTTTGATGAATCCATGGCTAGTAAAATAGTTTATAAACCATAGAGAAGTTGGAATACAGTAGGTTTAACACCAATATAAATAAATAATGAGTTCATTACAGTAACTTGAAGTGGTCTTTTGTTTTCTTTCGCTAACGGAGCTCACGAGTTTTTTACTTTAGGTTTTGTGTTGTGAAGTTTTCAAGTTTTGGGTAAGGATTCGATGGACTATGAAATAAGGAGTGGCAAGAGCCTAAGCTTGGGGATGCCCAAGGCACCCCAAGGTACTCCCTCCGTCCGGGAAAAGTTTTCCCCGCCGACATTTTACAAAAAAAAAACCTCCCCTTTCTTCCGACAAGCCACGCAGCCCACTGCGCCTGCTCCGTCGCATCGCCACGCGCCGGCCACGTGCTCCGCCGCCTTGCCGCCTGCTCTGTTGCCTCGGCGCCTGCTCCGTCGCCTCGCCATGTGCCAGCCGCCTCCTCCCGCTCGTCTCGCCGCTTCTTTTGGTCCGCACCAGGAGATCCAGAGGGAAGGATCCCCTTTTCTGCAAAGCCCGCGACTTGCCGGCTCCGGCGGCGGCACTCGCGTCTTGGAGGGAGTTGGGGCTCGATCTGGACGCATGGAAGAATCTCTTGCTCCTCGTCCTCGAGCTCCTCATCGACCAGCTCCTCCTCCAGGCCCGGAGCGGCAGCTGCGGAAATCGACGGCGTGGGGAAGACGACCACGGCATGGGAAGACCAAGACTTGCTCCAGCCACATGCCACTGCCCCATGCTCGTCTTGCCGCTGCCATTCCCCTCCCCGAGTTGGCAGACCGATGCTGGAGGACCCGCCCTTTTCTCTCCACCGGCGCCGTTGCTGCTGCTTCTGTTTCTGCTGCCCGCTCGCCCATGGCAGCGCAGGTCCGTCTTCTAGCTGCTGATTTTTGTGTGGTGAAGCAAGCAGCTGAGCTGGTTTTGTTCTTGTCCTCTTGGATTGTGCAACGATTGGAGGAGGACTTGGTGCAGAGGAATGGAGTACAAGTACGGATGCTGCTTCTGTTGATCTCAGGTAAGCTTGCTAAACGAGTACAGATGCGCCCTTAGTGATTTTAAAACTACTGTTAGCCATGGAATTCGAGAGAGCAACCACACATTGAAACATCACTGGGCATACAGTATGCTTTGATCTCCAATGTTCAACTACTGTTAGCTTGAGATGAACATACAGTATGCTTGACTGTATAACTGTAAATTTGCCTAAACATATGCTTGAGATGAACATACATTATGCTTGACTGAAATAGCTGTTCATACATATGGAAATGTTACTATGAGTATAACAGTATTTGGAGTATTTATGATGATCAAAGTCTTTCTTACTCAAGTGTAATTTGTTGCCTCATCCACCATTTAGTATCCCCTTCTTGATTCAAGCTCAGAATTTTGGAGTACATTTTGTTTACTGAGCATTTTGTGCTTTGTTGTAGTAAGATATGATAAAACCATGAAAAATTTCTGTACGGAGAATTTTGTGCTCTGTTGATTCAAGTTTAACTTTGGTTGTCCAGTAAGATAAGATAAAACCATGACAATTTTGACTAGGAAGCATGACAATCTCAAACTAATTGAGTAAAAATTCAGTAAACTTGACAGATCAAAACCTGACAGAAATTGACAGGTTTTGGAAGAAAATGATCTGAACAACAACTTGACTGAACAAAGATCTTGACTGAATAATATAGTGTTCAATTCAGAAATGTTCACTAGATTTAGAAGAACATGCATTTTCCATCTAACTTAATTCAAGTAAAGCAAGAAGAATCTAACTTAATTCAAATAATTCCAACTTAATTCCTATTGTCATGTCTTTTCTTTATTATATATTTTTCCTTTTTTAAGTACAGTAGTTGCTTGCTTAGTAAAGTTTGAAGTATCGCTGAAGTTCTCCTCCTTCTCGGTGCAGTTCCTTAGAGCATGTTTTAGATTCATCCAAGCATCCATCCATTCTTCATCAAGCCGTCACAAGCAGGCAGGCATGCAACATGCCAACAAGCACAGACAAGAATTTTCTTGAGTAAATTTGGTTTTCAGTAGTGAGTCTGAGATCTTACTGTAGTTAAGAGTTCAAATCAATAGCAGCCTGTTTTTGCAAGTTCAAATC